>NW_027367119.1:0-61787 GCF_046119375.1 Phyllobates terribilis | reverse complement strand
GAATGAAAGGAGCTGGCATCTCACTCTCTTTGAATCTTCTTTATCATGCTAAGAGGAGCAGGAAAAAGCAAAAAATTTCAGAATTGCACCTTGCAATGCGGAGAAATTACTGTTTGTGCATTTACAATATTCATTGATTTTTGCCATTGAAAAACGTCCAGAAATGATTGAAGCTACTGACTGAATGAAAGGAGCTGGCATCTCACTCTCTTTGAATCTTCTTTATCATGCTAAGAGGAGCAGGAAAAAGCAAAAAATTTCAGAATTGCACCTTGCAATGCGGAGAAATTACTGTTTGTGCATTTACAATATTCACTGATTTTTGCCATTGAAAAACGTCCAGAAATGATTGAAGCAACTGACTGAATGAAAGGAGCTGGCATCTCACTCTCTTTGAATCTTCTTTATCATGCTAAGAGGAGCAGGAAAAAGCAAAAAATTTCAGAATTGCACCTTGCAATGCGGAGAAATTACTGTTTGTGCATTTACAATATTCATTGATTTTTGCCATTGAAAAACGTCCAGAAATAATTGAAGCTACTGACTGAATGAAAGGAGCTGGCATCTCACTCTCTTTGAATCTTCTTTATCATGCTAAGAGGAGCAGGAAAAAGCAAAAAATTTCAGAATTGCAACTTGCAATGCGGAGAAATTACTGTTTGTGCATTTACAATATTCATTGATTTTTGCCATTGAAAAACATCATGTTATTCATATACCAGAAATGATTGAAGCTAGTGACTGAATGAAAGGAGCTGGCATCTCACTCTCTTTGAATCTTCTTTATCATGCTAAGAGGAGCAGGAAAAAGCAAAAAATTTCAGAATTGCACCTTGCAATGCGGAGAAATTACTGTTTGTGCATTTACAATATTCATTGATTTTTGCCATTGAAAAACGTCCAGAAATGATTGAAGCTACTGACTGAATGAAAGGAGCTGGCATCTCACTCTCTTTGAATCTTCTTTATCATGCTAAGAGGAGCAGGAAAAAGCAAAAAATTTCAGAATTGCACCTTGCAATGCGGAGAAATTACTGTTTGTGCTTTTACAATATTCATTGATTTTTGCCATTGAAAAACATCATGTTATTCATATACCAGAAATGTTTGAAGCTACTGACTGAATGAAAGGAGCTGGCATCTCACTCTCTTTGAATCTTCTTTATCATGCTAAGAGGAGCAGGAAAAAGCAAAAAATTTCAGAATTGCACCTTGCAATGCGGAGAAATTACTGTTTGTGCATTTACAATATTCATTGATTTTTGCCATTGAAAAATGTCCAGAAATGATTGAAGCTGCTGACTGAATGAAAGGAGCTGGCATCTCACTCTCTTTGAATCTTCTTTATCATGCTAAGAGGAGCAGGAAAAAGCAAAAAATTTCAGAATTGCACCTTGCAATGCGGAGAAATTACTGTTTGTGCATTTACAATATTCATGGATTTTTGCCATTGAAAAACATCATGTTATTCATATACCAGAAATGATTGAAGCTACTGACTGAATGAAAGGAGCTGGCATCTCACTCTCTTTGAATCTTCTTTATCATGCTAAGAGGAGCAGGAAAAAGCAAAAAATTTCAGAATTGCACCTTGCAATGCGGAGAAATTACTGTTTGTGCATTTACAATATTCATTGATTTTTGCCATTGAAAAACGTCCAGAAATGATTGAAGCTACTGACTGAATGAAAGGAGCTGGCATCTCACTCTCTTTGAATCTTCTTTATCATGCTAAGAGGAGCAGGAAAAAGCAAAAAATTTCAGAATTGCACCTTGCAATGCGGAGAAATTACTGTTTGTGCATTTACAATATTCATTGATTTTTGCCATTGAAAAACGTCCAGAAATGATTGAAGCTACTGACTGAATGAAAGGAGCTGGCATCTCACTCTCTTTGAATCTTCTTTATCATGCTAAGAGGAGCAGGAAAAAGCAAAAAATTTCAGAATTGCACCTTGCAATGCGGAGAAATTACTGTTTGTGCATTTACAATATTCATTGATTTTTGCCATTGAAAAACATCATGTTATTCATATACCAGAAATGTTTGAAGCTACTGACTGAATGAAAGGAGCTGGCATCTCACTCTCTTTGAATCTTCTTTATCATGCTAAGAGGAGCAGGAAAAAGCAAAAAATTTCAGAATTGCACCTTGCAATGCGGAGAAATTACTGTTTGTGCATTTACAATATTCATTGATTTTTGCCATTGAAAAACGTCCAGAAATGATTGAAGCTACTGACTGAATGAAAGGAGCTGGCATCTCACTCTCTTTGAATCTTCTTTATCATGCTAAGAGGAGCAGGAAAAAGCAAAAAATTTCAGAATTGCACCTTGCAATGCGGAGAAATTACTGTTTGTGCATTTACAATATTCATTGATTTTTGCCATTGAAAAACATCATGTTATTCATATACCAGAAATGATTGAAGCTACTGACTGAATGAAAGGAGCTGGCATCTCGCTCTCTTTGAATCTTCTTTATCATGCTAAGAGGAGCAGGAAAAAGCAAAAAATTTCAGAATTGCACCTTGCAATGCGGAGAAATTACTGTTTGTGCATTTACAATATTCATTGATTTTTGCCATTGAAAAACGTCCAGAAATGATTGAAGCTACTGACTGAATGAAAGGAGCTGGCATCTCACTCTCTTTGAATCTTCTTTATCATGCTAAGAGGAGCAGGAAAAAGCAAAAAATTTCAGAATTGCACCTTGCAATGTGGAGAAATTACTGTTTGTGCATTTACAATATTCATTGATTTTTGCCATTGAAAAACATCATGTTATTCATATACCAGAAATGATTGAAGCTACTGACTGAATGAAAGGAGCTGGCATCTCACTCTCTTTGAATCTTCTTTATCATGCTAAGAGGAGCAGGAAAAAGCAAAAAATTTCAGAATTGCACCTTGCAATGCGGAGAAATTACTGTTTGTGCATTTACAATATTCATTGATTTTTGCCATTGAAAAACGTCCAGAAATGATTGAAGCTACTGACTGAATGAAAGGAGCTGGCATCTCACTCTCTTTGAATCTTCTTTATCATGCTAAGAGGAGCAGGAAAAAGCAAAAAATTTCAGAATTGCACCTTGCAATGCGGAGAAATTACTGTTTGTGCTTTTACAATATTCATTGATTTTTGCCATTGAAAAACATCATGTTATTCATATACCAGAAATGTTTGAAGCTACTGACTGAATGAAAGGAGCTGGCATCTCACTCTCTTTGAATCTTCTTTATCATGCTAAGAGGAGCAGGAAAAAGCAAAAAATTTCAGAATTGCACCTTGCAATGCGGAGAAATTACTGTTTGTGCATTTACAATATTCATTGATTTTTGCCATTGAAAAACGTCCAGAAATGATTGAAGCTACTGACTGAATGAAAGGAGCTGGCATCTCACTCTCTTTGAATCTTCTTTATCATGCTAAGAGGAGCAGGAAAAAGCAAAAAATTTCAGAATTGCACCTTGCAATGCGGAGAAATTACTGTTTGTGCATTTACAATATTCATTGATTTTTGCCATTGAAAAACGTCCAGAAATGATTGAAGCTACTGACTGAATGAAAGGAGCTGGCATCTCACTCTCTTTGAATCTTCTTTATCATGCTAAGAGGAGCAGGAAAAAGCAAAAAATTTCAGAATTGCAACTTGCAATGCGGAGAAATTACTGTTTGTGCATTTACAATATTCATTGATTTTTGCCATTGAAAAACATCATGTTATTCATATACCAGAAATGATTGAAGCTACTGACTGAATGAAAGGAGCTGGCATCTCACTCTCTTTGAATCTTCTTTATCATGCTAAGAGGAGCAGGAAAAAGCAAAAAATTTCAGAATTGCACCTTGCAATGCGGAGAAATTACTGTTTGTGCATTTACAATATTCATTGATTTTTGCCATTGAAAAACGTCCAGAAATGATTGAAGCTACTGACTGAATGAAAGGAGCTGGCATCTCACTCTCTTTGAATCTTCTTTATCATGCTAAGAGGAGCAGGAAAAAGCAAAAAATTTCAGAATTGCACCTTGCAATGCGGAGAAATTACTGTTTGTGCATTTACAATATTCATTGATTTTTGCCATTGAAAAACGTCCAGAAATGATTGAAGCTACTGACTGAATGAAAGGAGCTGGCATCTCACTCTCTTTGAATCTTCTTTATCATGCTAAGAGGAGCAGGAAAAAGCAAAAAATTTCAGAATTGCACCTTGCAATGCGGAGAAATTACTGTTTGTGCATTTACAATATTCATTAATTTTTGCCATTGAAAAACATCATGTTATTCATATCCCAGAAATGTTTGAAGCTACTGACTGAATGAAAGAAGCTGGCATCTCACTCTCTTTGAATCTTCTTTATCATGCTAAGAGGAGCAGGAAAAAGCAAAAAATTTCAGAATTGCACCTTCAATGCGGAGAAATTACTGTTTGTGCATTTACAATCTTCATTGATTTTTGCCATTGAAAAACGTCCAGAAATGATTGAAGCTACTGACTGAATGAAAGGAGCTGGCATCTCACTCTCTTTGAATCTTCTTTATCATGCTAAGAGGAGCAGGAAAAAGCAAAAAATTTCAGAATTGCACCTTGCAATGCGGAGAAATTACTGTTTGTGCATTTACAATATTCATTGATTTTTGCCATTGAAAAACATCATGTTATTCATATACCAGAAATGTTTGAAGCTACTGACTGAATGAAAGGAGCTGGCATCTCACTCTCTTTGAATCTTCTTTATCATGCTAAGAGGAGCAGGAAAAAGCAAAAAATTTCAGAATTGCACCTTGCAATGCGGAGAAATTACTGTTTGTGCATTTACAATATTCATTGATTTTTGCCATTGAAAAACGTCCAGAAATGATTGAAGCTACTGACTGAATGAAAGGAGCTGGCATCTCACTCTCTTTGAATCTTCTTTATCATGCTAAGAGGAGCAGGAAAAAGCAAAAAATTTCAGAATTGCACCTTGCAATGCGGAGAAATTACTGTTTGTGCATTTACAATATTCATTGATTTTTGCCATTGAAAAACGTCCAGAAATGATTGAAGCTACTGACTGAATGAAAGGAGCTGGCATCTCACTCTCTTTGAATCTTCTTTATCATGCTAAGAGGAGCAGGAAAAAGCAAAAAATTTCAGAATTGCAACTTGCAATGCGGAGAAATTACTGTTTGTGCATTTACAATATTCATTGATTTTTGCCATTGAAAAACATCATGTTATTCATATACCAGAAATGATTGAAGCTACTGACTGAATGAAAGGAGCTGGCATCTCACTCTCTTTGAATCTTCTTTATCATGCTAAGAGGAGCAGGAAAAAGCAAAAAATTTCAGAATTGCACCTTGCAATGCGGAGAAATTACTGTTTGTGCATTTACAATATTCATTGATTTTTGCCATTGAAAAACGTCCAGAAATGATTGAAGCTACTGACTGAATGAAAGGAGCTGGCATCTCACTCTCTTTGAATCTTCTTTATCATGCTAAGAGGAGCAGGAAAAAGCAAAAAATTTCAGAATTGCACCTTGCAATGCGGAGAAATTACTGTTTGTGCATTTACAATATTCATTGATTTTTGCCATTGAAAAACGTCCAGAAATGATTGAAGCTACTGACTGAATGAAAGGAGCTGGCATCTCACTCTCTTTGAATCTTCTTTATCATGCTAAGCGGAGCAGGAAAAAGCAAAAAATTTCAGAATTGCACCTTGCAATGCGGAGAAATTACTGTTTGTGCATTTACAATATTCATTAATTTTTGCCATTGAAAAACATCATGTTATTCATATCCCAGAAATGTTTGAAGCTACTGACTGAATGAAAGAAGCTGGCATCTCACTCTCTTTGAATCTTCTTTATCATGCTAAGAGGAGCAGGAAAAAGCAAAAAATTTCAGAATTGCACCTTGCAATGCGGAGAAATTACTGTTTGTGCATTTACAATATTCATTGATTTTTGCCATTGAAAAACGTCCAGAAATGATTGAAGCTACTGACTGAATGAAAGGAGCTGGCATCTCACTCTCTTTGAATCTTCTTTATCATGCTAAGAGGAGCAGGAAAAAGCAAAAAATTTCAGAATTGCACCTTGCAATGCGGAGAAATTACTGTTTGTGCATTTACAATATTCATTGATTTTTGCCATTGAAAAACATCATGTTATTCATATACCAGAAATGTTTGAAGCTACTGACTGAATGAAAGGAGCTGGCATCTCACTCTCTTTGAATCTTCTTTATCATGCTAAGAGGAGCAGGAAAAAGCAAAAAATTTCAGAATTGCACCTTGCAATGCGGAGAAATTACTGTTTGTGCATTTACAATATTCATTGATTTTTGCCATTGAAAAACGTCCAGAAATGATTGAAGCTACTGACTGAATGAAAGGAGCTGGCATCTCACTCTCTTTGAATCTTCTTTATCATGCTAAGAGGAGCAGGAAAATGCAAGAAATTTCAGAATTGCACCTTGCAATGCGGAGAAATTACTGTTTGTGCATTTACAATATTCATTGATTTTTGCCATTGAAAAACATCCAGAAATGATTGAAGCTACTGACTGAATGAAAGGAGCTGGCATCTCACTCTCTTTGAATCTTCTTTATCATGCTAAGAGGAGCAGGAAAAAGCCAAAAATTTCAGAATTGCACCTTGCAATGCGGAGAAATTACTGTTTGTGCATTTACAATATTCATTGATTTTTGCCATTGAAAAACATCATGTTTTTCATATACCAGAAATGATTGAAGCTACTGACTGAATGAAAGGAGCTGGCATCTCACTCTCTTTGAATCTTCTTTATCATGCAAAGAGGAGCAGGAAAAAGCAAAAAATTTCAGAATTGCACCTTGCAATGCGGAGAAATTACTGTTTGTGCATTTACAATATTCATTGATTTTTGCCATTGAAAAACGTCCAGAAATGATTGAAGCTACTGACTGAATGAAAGGAGCTGGCATCTCACTCTCTTTGAATCTTCTTTATCATGCTAAGAGGAGCAGGAAAAAGCAAAAAATTTCAGAATTGCACCTTGCAATGCGGAGAAATTACTGTTTGTGCATTTACAATATTCATTGATTTTTGCCATTGAAAAACGTCCAGAAATGATTGAAGCAACTGACTGAATGAAAGGAGCTGGCATCTCACTCTCTTTGAATCTTCTTTATCATGCTAAGAGGAGCAGGAAAAAGCAAAAAATTTCAGAATTGCACCTTGCAATGCGGAGAAATTACTGTTTGTGCATTTACAATATTCATTGATTTTTGCCATTGAAAAACGTCCAGAAATAATTGAAGCTACTGACTGAATGAAAGGAGCTGGCATCTCACTCTCTTTGAATCTTCTTTATCATGCTAAGAGGAGCAGGAAAAAGCAAAAAATTTCAGAATTGCAACTTGCAATGCGGAGAAATTACTGTTTGTGCATTTACAATATTCATTGATTTTTGCCATTGAAAAACATCATGTTATTCATATACCAGAAATGATTGAAGCTACTGACTGAATGAAAGGAGCTGGCATCTCACTCTCTTTGAATCTTCTTTATCATGCTAAGAGGAGCAGGAAAAAGCAAAAAATTTCAGAATTGCACCTTGCAATGCGGAGAAATTACTGTTTGTGCATTTACAATATTCATTGATTTTTGCCATTGAAAAACGTCCAGAAATGATTGAAGCTACTGACTGAATAAAAGGAGCTGGCATCTCACTCTCTTTGAATCTTCTTTATCATGCTAAGAGGAGCAGGAAAAAGCAAAAAATTTCAGAATTGCACCTTGCAATGCGGAGAAATTACTGTTTGTGCTTTTACAATATTCATTGATTTTTGCCATTGAAAAACATCATGTTATTCATATACCAGAAATGTTTGAAGCTACTGACTGAATGAAAGGAGCTGGCATCTCACTCTCTTTGAATCTTCTTTATCATGCTAAGATTAGCAGGAAAAAGCAAAAAATTTCAGAATTGCAACTTGCAATGCGGAGAAATTACTGTTTGTGCATTTACAATATTCATTGATTTTTGCCATTGAAAAATGTCCAGAAATGATTGAAGCTGCTGACTGAATGAAAGGAGCTGGCATCTCACTCTCTTTGAATCTTCTTTATCATGCTAAGAGGAGCAGGAAAAAGCAAAAAATTTCAGAATTGCACCTTGCAATGCGGAGAAATTACTGTTTGTGCATTTACAATATTCATTGATTTTTGCCATTGAAAAACATCATGTTATTCATATACCAGAAATGATTGAAGCTACTGACTGAATGAAAGGAGCTGGCATCTCACTCTCTTTGAATCTTCTTTATCATGCTAAGAGGAGCAGGAAAAAGCAAAAAATTTCAGAATTGCACCTTGCAATGCGGAGAAATTACTGTTTGTGCATTTACAATATTCATTGATTTTTGCCATTGAAAAACGTCCAGAAATGATTGAAGCTACTGACTGAATGAAAGGAGCTGGCATCTCACTCTCTTTGAATCTTCTTTATCATGCTAAGAGGAGCAGGAAAAAGCAAAAAATTTCAGAATTGCACCTTGCAATGCGGAGAAATTACTGTTTGTGCATTTACAATATTCATTGATTTTTGCCATTAAAAAACGTCCAGAAATGATTGAAGCTACTGACTGAATGAAAGGAGCTGGCATCTCACTCTCTTTGAATCTTCTTTATCATGCTAAGAGGAGCAGGAAAAAGCAAAAAATTTCAGAATTGCACCTTGCAATGCGGAGAAATTACTGTTTGTGCATTTACAATATTCATTGATTTTTGCCATTGAAAAACATCATGTTATTCATATACCAGAAATGATTGAAGCTACTGACTGAATGAAAGGAGCTGGCATCTCGCTCTCTTTGAATCTTCTTTATCATGCTAAGAGGAGCAGGAAAAAGCAAAAAATTTCAGAATTGCACCTTGCAATGCGGAGAAATTACTGTTTGTGCATTTACAATATTCATTGATTTTTGCCATTGAAAAACGTCCAGAAATGATTGAAGCTACTGACTGAATGAAAGGAGCTGGCATCTCACTCTCTTTGAATCTTCTTTATCATGCTAAGAGGAGCAGGAAAAAGCAAAAAATTTCAGAATTGCACCTTGCAATGTGGAGAAATTACTGTTTGTGCATTTACAATATTCATTGATTTTTGCCATTGAAAAACATCATGTTATTCATATACCAGAAATGATTGAAGCTACTGACTGAATGAAAGGAGCTGGCATCTCACTCTCTTTGAATCTTCTTTATCATGCTAAGAGGAGCAGGAAAAAGCAAAAAATTTCAGAATTGCACCTTGCAATGCGGAGAAATTACTGTTTGTGCATTTACAATATTCATTGATTTTTGCCATTGAAAAACGTCCAGAAATGATTGAAGCTACTGACTGAATGAAAGGAGCTGGCATCTCACTCTCTTTGAATCTTCTTTATCATGCTAAGAGGAGCAGGAAAAAGCAAAAAATTTCAGAATTGCACCTTGCAATGCGGAGAAATTACTGTTTGTGCTTTTACAATATTCATTGATTTTTGCCATTGAAAAACATCATGTTATTCATATACCAGAAATGTTTGAAGCTACTGACTGAATGAAAGGAGCTGGCATCTCACTCTCTTTGAATCTTCTTTATCATGCTAAGAGGAGCAGGAAAAAGCAAAAAATTTCAGAATTGCACCTTGCAATGCGGAGAAATTACTGTTTGTGCATTTACAATATTCATTGATTTTTGCCATTGAAAAACGTCCAGAAATGATTGAAGCTACTGACTGAATGAATGGAGCTGGCATCTCACTCTCTTTGAATCTTCTTTATCATGCTAAGAGGAGCAGGAAAAAGCAAAAAATTTCAGAATTGCACCTTGCAATGCGGAGAAATTACTGTTTGTGCATTTACAATATTCATTGATTTTTGCCATTGAAAAACGTCCAGAAATGATTGAAGCTACTGACTGAATGAAAGGAGCTGGCATCTCACTCTCTTTGAATCTTCTTTATCATGCTAAGAGGAGCAGGAAAAAGCAAAAAATTTCAGAATTGCACCTTGCAATGCGGAGAAATTACTGTTTGTGCATTTACAATATTCATTGATTTTTGCCATTAAAAAACGTCCAGAAATGATTGAAGCTACTGACTGAATGAAAGGAGCTGGCATCTCACTCTCTTTGAATCTTCTTTATCATGCTAAGAGGAGCAGGAAAAAGCAAAAAATTTCAGAATTGCACCTTGCAATGCGGAGAAATTACTGTTTGTGCATTTACAATATTCATTGATTTTTGCCATTGAAAAACATCATGTTATTCATATACCAGAAATGATTGAAGCTACTGACTGAATGAAAGGAGCTGGCATCTCGCTCTCTTTGAATCTTCTTTATCATGCTAAGAGGA
This sequence comes from Phyllobates terribilis, assembly GCF_046119375.1. NCBI lineage: Eukaryota > Metazoa > Chordata > Amphibia > Anura > Dendrobatidae > Phyllobates > Phyllobates terribilis. Next base: position 51,406 of record NW_027367119.1, on the reverse strand, counting down.
GCAGGAAAAAGCAAAAAATTTCAGAATTGCACCTTGCAATGCGGAGAAATTACTGTTTGTGCATTTACAATATTCATTGATTTTTGCCATTGAAAAACGTCCAGAAATGATTGAAGCTACTGACTGAATGAAAGGAGCTGGCATCTCACTCTCTTTGAATCTTCTTTATCATGCTAAGAGGAGCAGGAAAAAGCAAAAAATTTCAGAATTGCACCTTGCAATGTGGAGAAATTACTGTTTGTGCATTTACAATATTCATTGATTTTTGCCATTGAAAAACATCATGTTATTCATATACCAGAAATGATTGAAGCTACTGACTGAATGAAAGGAGCTGGCATCTCACTCTCTTTGAATCTTCTTTATCATGCTAAGAGGAGCAGGAAAAAGCAAAAAATTTCAGAATTGCACCTTGCAATGCGGAGAAATTACTGTTTGTGCATTTACAATATTCATTGATTTTTGCCATTGAAAAACGTCCAGAAATGATTGAAGCTACTGACTGAATGAAAGGAGCTGGCATCTCACTCTCTTTGAATCATCTTTATCATGCTAAGAGGAGCAGGAAAAAGCAAAAAATTTCAGAATTGCACCTTGCAATGCGGAGAAATTACTGTTTGTGCTTTTACAATATTCATTGATTTTTGCCATTGAAAAACATCATGTTATTCATATACCAGAAATGTTTGAAGCTACTGACTGAATGAAAGGAGCTGGCATCTCACTCTCTTTGAATCTTCTTTATCATGCTAAGAGGAGCAGGAAAAAGCAAAAAATTTCAGAATTGCACCTTGCAATGCGGAGAAATTACTGTTTGTGCATTTACAATATTCATTGATTTTTGCCATTGAAAAACGTCCAGAAATGATTGAAGCTACTGACTGAATGAATGGAGCTGGCATCTCACTCTCTTTGAATCTTCTTTATCATGCTAAGAGGAGCAGGAAAAAGCAAAAAATTTCAGAATTGCACCTTGCAATGCGGAGAAATTACTGTTTGTGCATTTACAATATTCATTGATTTTTGCCATTGAAAAACGTCCAGAAATGATTGAAGCTACTGACTGAATGAAAGGAGCTGGCATCTCACTCTCTTTGAATCTTCTTTATCATGCTAAGAGGAGCAGGAAAAAGCAAAAAATTGCAGAATTGCAACTTGCAATGCGGAGAAATTACTGTTTGTGCATTTACAATATTCATTGATTTTTGCCATTGAAAAACATCATGTTATTCATATACCAGAAATGATTGAAGCTACTGACTGAATGAAAGGAGCTGGCATCTCACTCTCTTTGAATCTTCTTTATCATGCTAAGAGGAGCAGGAAAAAGCAAAAAATTTCAGAATTGCACCTTGCAATGCGGAGAAATTACTGTTTGTGCATTTACAATATTCATTGATTTTTGCCATTGAAAAACGTCCAGAAATGATTGAAGCTACTGACTGAATGAAAGGAGCTGGAATCTCACTCTCTTTGAATCTTCTTTATCATGCTAAGAGGAGCAGGAAAAAGCAAAAAATTTCAGAATTGCACCTTGCAATGCGGAGAAATTACTGTTTGTGCTTTTACAATATTCATTGATTTTTGCCATTGAAAAACATCATGTTATTCATATACCAGAAATGTTTGAAGCTACTGACTGAATGAAAGGAGCTGGCATCTCACTCTCTTTGAATCTTCTTTATCATGCTAAGAGGAGCAGGAAAAAGCAAAAAATTTCAGAATTGCACCTTGCAATGCGGAGAAATTACTGTTTGTGCATTTACAATATTCATTGATTTTTGCCATTGAAAAACGTCCAGAAATGATTGAAGCTACTGACTGAATGAAAGGAGCTGGCATCTCACTCTCTTTGAATCTTCTTTATCATGCTAAGAGGAGCAGGAAAAAGCAAAAAATTTCAGAATTGCACCTTGCAATGCGGAGAAATTACTGTTTGTGCATTTACAATATTCATTGATTTTTGCCATTGAAAAACGTCCAGAAATGATTGAAGCTACTGACTGAATGAAAGGAGCTGGCATCTCACTCTCTTTGAATCTTCTTTATCATGCTAAGAGGAGCAGGAAAAAGCAAAAAATTTCAGAATTGCACCTTGCAATGCGGAGAAATTACTGTTTGTGCTTTTACAATATTCATTGATTTTTGCCATTGAAAAACATCATGTTATTCATATACCAGAAATGTTTGAAGCTACTGACTGAATGAAAGGAGCTGGCATCTCACTCTCTTTGAATCTTCTTTATCATGCTAAGAGGAGCAGGAAAAAGCAAAAAATTTCAGAATTGCACCTTGCAATGCGGAGAAATTACTGTTTGTGCATTTACAATATTCATTGATTTTTGCCATTGAAAAACGTCCAGAAATGATTGAAGCTACTGACTGAATGAAAGGAGCTGGCATCTCACTCTCTTTGAATCTTCTTTATCATGCTAAGAGGAGCAGGAAAAAGCAAAAAATTTCAGAATTGCAACTTGCAATGCGGAGAAATTACTGTTTGTGCATTTACAATATTCATTGATTTTTGCCATTGAAAAACATCATGTTATTCATATACCAGAAATGATTGAAGCTACTGACTGAATGAAAGGAGCTGGCATCTCACTCTCTTTGAATCTTCTTTATCATGCTAAGAGGAGCAGGAAAAAGCAAAAAATTTCAGAATTGCACCTTGCAATGCGGAGAAATTACTGTTTGTGCATTTACAATATTCATTGATTTTTGCCATTGAAAAACGTCCAGAAATGATTGAAGCTACTGACTGAATGAAAGGAGCTGGCATCTCACTCTCTTTGAATCTTCTTTATCATGCTAAGAGGAGCAGGAAAAAGCAAAAAATTTCAGAATTGCACCTTGCAATGCGGAGAAATTACTGTTTGTGCATTTACAATATTCATTGATTTTTGCCATTGAAAAACGTCCAGAAATGATTGAAGCTACTGACTGAATGAAAGGAGCTGGCATCTCACTCTCTTTGAATCTTCTTTATCATGCTAAGCGGAGCAGGAAAAAGCAAAAAATTTCAGAATTGCACCTTGCAATGCGGAGAAATTACTGTTTGTGCATTTACAATATTCATTAATTTTTGCCATTGAAAAACATCATGTTATTCATATCCCAGAAATGTTTGAAGCTACTGACTGAATGAAAGAAGCTGGCATCTCACTCTCTTTGAATCTTCTTTATCATGCTAAGAGGAGCAGGAAAAAGCAAAAAATTTCAGAATTGCACCTTGCAATGCGGAGAAATTACTGTTTGTGCATTTACAATATTCATTGATTTTTGCCATTGAAAAACGTCCAGAAATGATTGAAGCTACTGACTGAATGAAAGGAGCTGGCATCTCACTCTCTTTGAATCTTCTTTATCATGCTAAGAGGAGCAGGAAAATGCAAGAAATTTCAGAATTGCACCTTGCAATGCGGAGAAATTACTGTTTGTGCATTTACAATATTCATTGATTTTTGCCATTGAAAAACATCCAGAAATGATTGAAGCTACTGACTGAATGAAAGGAGCTGGCATCTCACTCTCTTTGAATCTTCTTTATCATGCTAAGAGGAGCAGGAAAAAGCCAAAAATTTCAGAATTGCACCTTGCAATGCGGAGAAATTACTGTTTGTGCATTTACAATATTCATTGATTTTTGCCATTGAAAAACATCATGTTTTTCATATACCAGAAATGATTGAAGCTACTGACTGAATGAAAGGAGCTGGCATCTCACTCTCTTTGAATCTTCTTTATCATGCAAAGAGGAGCAGGAAAAAGCAAAAAATTTCAGAATTGCACCTTGCAATGCGGAGAAATTACTGTTTGTGCATTTACAATATTCATTGATTTTTGCCATTGAAAAACGTCCAGAAATGATTGAAGCTACTGACTGAATGAAAGGAGCTGGCATCTCACTCTCTTTGAATCTTCTTTATCATGCTAAGAGGAGCAGGAAAAAGCAAAAAATTTCAGAATTGCACCTTGCAATGCGGAGAAATTACTGTTTGTGCATTTACAATATTCATTGATTTTTGCCATTGAAAAACGTCCAGAAATGATTGAAGCAACTGACTGAATGAAAGGAGCTGGCATCTCACTCTCTTTGAATCTTCTTTATCATGCTAAGAGGAGCAGGAAAAAGCAAAAAATTTCAGAATTGCACCTTGCAATGCGGAGAAATTACTGTTTGTGCTTTTACAATATTCATTGATTTTTGCCATTGAAAAACATCATGTTATTCATATACCAGAAATGTTTGAAGCTACTGACTGAATGAAAGGAGCTGGCATCTCACTCTCTTTGAATCTTCTTTATCATGCTAAGAGGAGCAGGAAAAAGCAAAAAATTTCAGAATTGCACCTTACAATGCGGAGAAATTACTGTTTGTGCATTTACAATATTCATTGATTTTTGCCATTGAAAAACGTCCAGAAATGATTGAAGCTACTGACTGAATGAATGGAGCTGGCATCTCACTCTCTTTGAATCTTCTTTATCATGCTAAGAGGAGCAGGAAAAAGCAAAAAATTTCAGAATTGCACCTTGCAATGCGGAGAAATTACTGTTTGTGCATTTACAATATTCATTGATTTTTGCCATTGAAAAACGTCCAGAAATGATTGAAGCTACTGACTGAATGAAAGGAGCTGGCATCTCACTCTCTTTGAATCTTCTTTATCATGCTAAGAGGAGCAGGAAAAAGCAAAAAATTTCAGAATTGCACCTTGCAATGCGGAGAAATTACTGTTTGTGCATTTACAATATTCATTGATTTTTGCCATTAAAAAACGTCCAGAAATGATTGAAGCTACTGACTGAATGAAAGGAGCTGGCATCTCACTCTCTTTGAATCTTCTTTATCATGCTAAGAGGAGCAGGAAAAAGCAAAAAATTTCAGAATTGCACCTTGCAATGCGGAGAAATTACTGTTTGTGCATTTACAATATTCATTGATTTTTGCCATTGAAAAACATCATGTTATTCATATACCAGAAATGATTGAAGCTACTGACTGAATGAAAGGAGCTGGCATCTCGCTCTCTTTGAATCTTCTTTATCATGCTAAGAGGAGCAGGAAAAAGCAAAAAATTTCAGAATTGCACCTTGCAATGCGGAGAAATTACTGTTTGTGCATTTACAATATTCATTGATTTTTGCCATTGAAAAACGTCCAGAAATGATTGAAGCTACTGACTGAATGAAAGGAGCTGGCATCTCACTCTCTTTGAATCTTCTTTATCATGCTAAGAGGAGCAGGAAAAAGCAAAAAATTTCAGAATTGCACCTTGCAATGTGGAGAAATTACTGTTTGTGCATTTACAATATTCATTGATTTTTGCCATTGAAAAACATCATGTTATTCATATACCAGAAATGATTGAAGCTACTGACTGAATGAAAGGAGCTGGCATCTCACTCTCTTTGAATCTTCTTTATCATGCTAAGAGGAGCAGGAAAAAGCAAAAAATTTCAGAATTGCACCTTGCAATGCGGAGAAATTACTGTTTGTGCATTTACAATATTCATTGATTTTTGCCATTGAAAAACGTCCAGAAATGATTGAAGCTACTGACTGAATGAAAGGAGCTGGCATCTCACTCTCTTTGAATCTTCTTTATCATGCTAAGAGGAGCAGGAAAAAGCAAAAAATTTCAGAATTGCACCTTGCAATGCGGAGAAATTACTGTTTGTGCTTTTACAATATTCATTGATTTTTGCCATTGAAAAACATCATGTTATTCATATACCAGAAAAGTTTGAAGCTACTGACTGAATGAAAGGAGCTGGCATCTCACTCTCTTTGAATCTTCTTTATCATGCTAAGAGGAGCAGGAAAAAGCAAAAAATTTCAGAATTGCACCTTGCAATGCGGAGAAATTACTGTTTGTGCATTTACAATATTCATTGATTTTTGCCATTGAAAAACGTCCAGAAATGATTGAAGCTACTGACTGAATGAATGGAGCTGGCATCTCACTCTCTTTGAATCTTCTTTATCATGCTAAGAGGAGCAGGAAAAAGCAAAAAATTTCAGAATTGCACCTTGCAATGCGGAGAAATTACTGTTTGTGCATTTACAATATTCATTGATTTTTGCCATTGAAAAACGTCCAGAAATGATTGAAGCTACTGACTGAATGAAAGGAGCTGGCATCTCACTCTCTTTGAATCTTCTTTATCATGCTAAGAGGAGCAGGAAAAAGCAAAAAATTGCAGAATTGCAACTTGCAATGCGGAGAAATTACTGTTTGTGCATTTACAATATTCATTGATTTTTGCCATTGAAAAACATCATGTTATTCATATACCAGAAATGATTGAAGCTACTGACTGAATGAAAGGAGCTGGCATCTCACTCTCTTTGAATCTTCTTTATCATGCTAAGAGGAGCAGGAAAAAGCAAAAAATTTCAGAATTGCACCTTGCAATGCGGAGAAATTACTGTTTGTGCATTTACAATATTCATTGATTTTTGCCATTGAAAAACGTCCAGAAATGATTGAAGCTACTGACTGAATGAAAGGAGCTGGCATCTCACTCTCTTTGAATCTTCTTTATCATGCTAAGAGGAGCAGGAAAAAGCAAAAAATTTCAGAATTGCACCTTGCAATGCGGAGAAATTACTGTTTGTGCTTTTACAATATTCATTGATTTTTGCCATTGAAAAACATCATGTTATTCATATACCAGAAATGTTTGAAGCTACTGACTGAATGAAAGGAGCTGGCATCTCACTCTCTTTGAATCTTCTTTATCATGCTAAGAGGAGCAGGAAAAAGCAAAAAATTTCAGAATTGCACCTTGCAATGCGGAGAAATTACTGTTTGTGCATTTACAATATTCATTGATTTTTGCCATTGAAAAACGTCCAGAAATGATTGAAGCTACTGACTGAATGAAAGGAGCTGGCATCTCACTCTCTTTGAATCTTCTTTATCATGCTAAGAGGAGCAGGAAAAAGCAAAAAATTTCAGAATTGCACCTTGCAATGCGGAGAAATTACTGTTTGTGCATTTACAATATTCATTGATTTTTGCCATTGAAAAACGTCCAGAAATGATTGAAGCTACTGACTGAATGAAAGGAGCTGGCATCTCACTCTCTTTGAATCTTCTTTATCATGCTAAGAGGAGCAGGAAAAAGCAAAAAATTTCAGAATTGCACCTTGCAATGCGGAGAAATTACTGTTTGTGCTTTTACAATATTCATTGATTTTTGCCATTGAAAAACATCATGTTATTCATATACCAGAAATGTTTGAAGCTACTGACTGAATGAAAGGAGCTGGCATCTCACTCTCTTTGAATCTTCTTTATCATGCTAAGAGGAGCAGGAAAAAGCAAAAAATTTCAGAATTGCACCTTGCAATGCGGAGAAATTACTGTTTGTGCATTTACAATATTCATTGATTTTTGCCATTGAAAAACGTCCAGAAATGATTGAAGCTACTGACTGAATGAAAGGAGCTGGCATCTCACTCTCTTTGAATCTTCTTTATCATGCTAAGAGGAGCAGGAAAAAGCAAAAAATTTCAGAATTGCAACTTGCAATGCGGAGAAATTACTGTTTGTGCATTTACAATATTCATTGATTTTTGCCATTGAAAAACATCATGTTATTCATATACCAGAAATGATTGAAGCTACTGACTGAATGAAAGGAGCTGGCATCTCACTCTCTTTGAATCTTCTTTATCATGCTAAGAGGAGCAGGAAAAAGCAAAAAATTTCAGAATTGCACCTTGCAATGCGGAGAAATTACTGTTTGTGCATTTACAATATTCATTGATTTTTGCCATTGAAAAACGTCCAGAAATGATTGAAGCTACTGACTGAATGAAAGGAGCTGGCATCTCACTCTCTTTGAATCTTCTTTATCATGCTAAGAGGAGCAGGAAAAAGCAAAAAATTTCAGAATTGCACCTTGCAATGCGGAGAAATTACTGTTTGTGCATTTACAATATTCATTGATTTTTGCCATTGAAAAACGTCCAGAAATGATTGAAGCTACTGACTGAATGAAAGGAGCTGGCATCTCACTCTCTTTGAATCTTCTTTATCATGCTAAGCGGAGCAGGAAAAAGCAAAAAATTTCAGAATTGCACCTTGCAATGCGGAGAAATTACTGTTTGTGCATTTACAATATTCATTAATTTTTGCCATTGAAAAACATCATGTTATTCATATCCCAGAAATGTTTGAAGCTACTGACTGAATGAAAGAAGCTGGCATCTCACTCTCTTTGAATCTTCTTTATCATGCTAAGAGGAGCAGGAAAAAGCAAAAAATTTCAGAATTGCACCTTGCAATGCGGAGAAATTACTGTTTGTGCATTTACAATATTCATTGATTTTTGCCATTGAAAAACGTCCAGAAATGATTGAAGCTACTGACTGAATGAAAGGAGCTGGCATCTCACTCTCTTTGAATCTTCTTTATCATGCTAAGAGGAGCAGGAAAATGCAAGAAATTTCAGAATTGCACCTTGCAATGCGGAGAAATTACTGTTTGTGCATTTACAATATTCATTGATTTTTGCCATTGAAAAACATCCAGAAATGATTGAAGCTACTGACTGAATGAAAGGAGCTGGCATCTCACTCTCTTTGAATCTTCTTTATCATGCTAAGAGGAGCAGGAAAAAGCCAAAAATTTCAGAATTGCACCTTGCAATGCGGAGAAATTACTGTTTGTGCATTTACAATATTCATTGATTTTTGCCATTGAAAAACATCATGTTTTTCATATACCAGAAATGATTGAAGCTACTGACTGAATGAAAGGAGCTGGCATCTCACTCTCTTTGAATCTTCTTTATCATGCAAAGAGGAGCAGGAAAAAGCAAAAAATTTCAGAATTGCACCTTGCAATGCGGAGAAATTACTGTTTGTGCATTTACAATATTCATTGATTTTTGCCATTGAAAAACGTCCAGAAATGATTGAAGCTACTGACTGAATGAAAGGAGCTGGCATCTCACTCTCTTTGAATCTTCTTTATCATGCTAAGAGGAGCAGGAAAAAGCAAAAAATTTCAGAATTGCACCTTGCAATGCGGAGAAATTACTGTTTGTGCATTTACAATATTCATTGATTTTTGCCATTGAAAAACGTCCAGAAATGATTGAAGCAACTGACTGAATGAAAGGAGCTGGCATCTCACTCTCTTTGAATCTTCTTTATCATGCTAAGAGGAGCAGGAAAAAGCAAAAAATTTCAGAATTGCACCTTGCAATGCGGAGAAATTACTGTTTGTGCATTTACAATATTCATTGATTTTTGCCATTGAAAAACGTCCAGAAATAATTGAAGCTACTGACTGAATGAAAGGAGCTGGCATCTCACTCTCTTTGAATCTTCTTTATCATGCTAAGAGGAGCAGGAAAAAGCAAAAAATTTCAGAATTGCAACTTGCAATGCGGAGAAATTACTGTTTGTGCATTTACAATATTCATTGATTTTTGCCATTGAAAAACATCATGTTATTCATATACCAGAAATGATTGAAGCTACTGACTGAATGAAAGGAGCTGGCATCTCACTCTCTTTGAATCTTCTTTATCATGCTAAGAGGAGCAGGAAAAAGCAAAAAATTTCAGAATTGCACCTTGCAATGCGGAGAAATTACTGTTTGTGCATTTACAATATTCATTGATTTTTGCCATTGAAAAACGTCCAGAAATGATTGAAGCTACTGACTGAATAAAAGGAGCTGGCATCTCACTCTCTTTGAATCTTCTTTATCATGCTAAGAGGAGCAGGAATAAGCAAAAAATTTCAGAATTGCACCTTGCAATGCGGAGAAATTACTGTTTGTGCTTTTACAATATTCATTGATTTTTGCCATTGAAAAACATCATGTTATTCATATACCAGAAATGTTTGAAGCTACTGACTGAATGAAAGGAGCTGGCATCTCACTCTCTTTGAATCTTCTTTATCATGCTAAGAGGAGCAGGAAAAAGCAAAAAATTTCAGAATTGCACCTTGCAATGCGGAGAACTTACTGTTTGTGCATTTACAATATTCATTGATTTTTGCCATTGAAAAATGTCCAGAAATGATTGAAGCTGCTGACTGAATGAAAGGAGCTGGCATCTCACTCTCTTTGAATCTTCTTTATCATGCTAAGAGGAGCAGGAAAAAGCAAAAAATTTCAGAATTGCACCTTGCAATGCGGAGAAATTACTGTTTGTGCATTTACAATATTCATTGATTTTTGCCATTGAAAAACATCATGTTATTCATATACCAGAAATGATTGAAGCTACTGACTGAATGAAAGGAGCTGGCATATCACTCTCTTTGAATCTTCTTTATCATGCTAAGAGGAGCAGGAAAAAGCAAAAAATTTCAGAATTGCACCTTGCAATGCGGAGAAATTACTGTTTGTGCATTTACAATATTCATTGATTTTTGCCATTGAAAAACGTCCAGAAATGATTGAAGCTACTGACTGAATGAAAGGAGCTGGCATCTCACTCTCTTTGAATCTTCTTTATCATGCTAAGAGGAGCAGGAAAAAGCAAAAAATTTCAGAATTGCACCTTGCAATGCGGAGAAATTACTGTTTGTGCATTTACAATATTCATTGATTTTTGCCATTAAAAAACGTCCAGAAATGATTGAAGCTACTGACTGAATGAAAGGAGCTGGCATCTCACTCTCTTTGAATCTTCTTTATCATGCTAAGAGGAGCAGGAAAAAGCAAAAAATTTCAGAATTGCACCTTGCAATGCGGAGAAATTACTGTTTGTGCATTTACAATATTCATTGATTTTTGCCATTGAAAAACATCATGTTATTCATATACCAGAAATGATTGAAGCTACTGACTGAATGAAAGGAGCTGGCATCTCGCTCTCTTTGAATCTTCTTTATCATGCTAAGAGGAGCAGGAAAAAGCAAAAAATTTCAGAATTGCACCTTGCAATGCGGAGAAATTACTGTTTGTGCATTTACAATATTCATTGATTTTTGCCATTGAAAAACGTCCAGAAATGATTGAAGCTACTGACTGAATGAAAGGAGCTGGCATCTCACTCTCTTTGAATCTTCTTTATCATGCTAAGAGGAGCAGGAAAAAGCAAAAAATTTCAGAATTGCACCTTGCAATGTGGAGAAATTACTGTTTGTGCATTTACAATATTCATTGATTTTTGCCATTGAAAAACATCATGTTATTCATATACCAGAAATGATTGAAGCTACTGACTGAATGAAAGGAGCTGGCATCTCACTCTCTTTGAATCTTCTTTATCATGCTAAGAGGAGCAGGAAAAAGCAAAAAATTTCAGAATTGCACCTTGCAATGCGGAGAAATTACTGTTTGTGCATTTACAATATTCATTGATTTTTGCCATTGAAAAACGTCCAGAAATGATTGAAGCTACTGACTGAATGAAAGGAGCTGGCATCTCACTCTCTTTGAATCTTCTTTATCATGCTAAGAGGAGCAGGAAAAAGCAAAAAATTTCAGAATTGCACCTTGCAATGCGGAGAAATTACTGTTTGTGCTTTTACAATATTCATTGATTTTTGCCATTGAAAAACATCATGTTATTCATATACCAGAAATGTTTGAAGCTACTGACTGAATGAAAGGAGCTGGCATCTCACTCTCTTTGAATCTTCTTTATCATGCTAAGAGGAGCAGGAAAAAGCAAAAAATTTCAGAATTGCACCTTGCAATGCGGAGAAATTACTGTTTGTGCATTTACAATATTCATTGATTTTTGCCATTGAAAAACGTCCAGAAATGATTGAAGCTACTGACTGAATGAATGGAGCTGGCATCTCACTCTCTTTGAATCTTCTTTATCATGCTAAGAGGAGCAGGAAAAAGCAAAAAATTTCAGAATTGCACCTTGCAATGCGGAGAAATTACTGTTTGTGCATTTACAATATTCATTGATTTTTGCCATTGAAAAACGTCCAGAAATGATTGAAGCTACTGACTGAATGAAAGGAGCTGGCATCTCACTCTCTTTGAATCTTCTTTATCATGCTAAGAGGAGCAGGAAAAAGCAAAAAATTGCAGAATTGCAACTTGCAATGCGGAGAAATTACTGTTTGTGCATTTACAATATTCATTGATTTTTGCCATTGAAAAACATCATGTTATTCATATACCAGAAATGATTGAAGCTACTGACTGAATGAAAGGAGCTGGCATCTCACTCTCTTTGAATCTTCTTTATCATGCTAAGAGGAGCAGGAAAAAGCAAAAAATTTCAGAATTGCACCTTGCAATGCGGAGAAATTACTGTTTGTGCATTTACAATATTCATTGATTTTTGCCATTGAAAAACGTCCAGAAATGATTGAAGCTACTGACTGAATGAAAGGAGCTGGCATCTCACTCTCTTTGAATCTTCTTTATCATGCTAAGAGGAGCAGGAAAAAGCAAAAAATTTCAGAATTGCACCTTGCAATGCGGAGAAATTACTGTTTGTGCTTTTACAATATTCATTGATTTTTGCCATTGAAAAACATCATGTTATTCATATACCAGAAATGTTTGAAGCTACTGACTGAATGAAAGGAGCTGGCATCTCACTCTCTTTGAATCTTCTTTATCATGCTAAGAGGAGCAGGAAAAAGCAAAAAATTTCAGAATTGCACCTTGCAATGCGGAGAAATTACTGTTTGTGCATTTACAATATTCATTGATTTTTGCCATTGAAAAACGTCCAGAAATGATTGAAGCTACTGACTGAATGAAAGGAGCTGGCATCTCACTCTCTTTGAATCTTCTTTATCATGCTAAGAGGAGCAGGAAAAAGCAAAAAATTTCAGAATTGCACCTTGCAATGCGGAGAAATTACTGTTTGTGCATTTACAATATTCATTGATTTTTGCCATTGAAAAACGTCCAGAAATGATTGAAGCTACTGACTGAATGAAAGGAGCTGGCATCTCACTGTCTTTGAATCTTCTTTATCATGCTAAGAGGAGCAGGAAAAAGCAAAAAATTTCAGAATTGCACCTTGCAATGCGGAGAAATTACTGTTTGTGCTTTTACAATATTCATTGATTTTTGCCATTGAAAAACATCATGTTATTCATATACCAGAAATGTTTGAAGCTACTGACTGAATGAAAGGAGCTGGCATCTCACTCTCTTTGAATCTTCTTTATCATGCTAAGAGGAGCAGGAAAAAGCAAAAAATTTCAGAATTGCACCTTGCAATGCGGAGAAATTACTGTTTGTGCATTTACAATATTCATTGATTTTTGCCATTGAAAAACGTCCAGAAATGATTGAAGCTACTGACTGAATGAAAGGAGCTGGCATCTCACTCTCTTTGAATCTTCTTTATCATGCTAAGAGGAGCAGGAAAAAGCAAAAAATTTCAGAATTGCACCTTGCAATGCGGAGAAATTACTGTTTGTGCATTTACAATATTCATTGATTTTTGCCATTGAAAAACGTCCAGAAATGATTGAAGCTACTGACTGAATGAAAGGAGCTGGCATCTCACTCTCTTTGAATCTTCTTTATCATGCTAAGAGGAGCAGGAAAAAGCAAAAAATTTCAGAATTGCAACTTGCAATGCGGAGAAATTACTGTTTGTGCATTTACAATATTCATTGATTTTTGCCATTGAAAAACATCATGTTATTCATATACCAGAAATGATTGAAGCTACTGACTGAATGAAAGGAGCTGGCATCTCACTCTCTTTGAATCTTCTTTATCATGCTAACAGGAGCAGGAAAAAGCAAAAAATTTCAGAATTGCACCTTGCAATGCGGAGAAATTACTGTTTGTGCATTTACAATATTCATTGATTTTTGCCATTGAAAAACGTCCAGAAATGATTGAAGCTACTGACTGAATGAAAGGAGCTGGCATCTCACTCTCTTTGAATCTTCTTTATCATGCTAAGAGGAGCAGGAAAAAGCAAAAAATTTCAGAATTGCACCTTGCAATGCGGAGAAATTACTGTTTGTGCATTTACAATATTCATTGATTTTTGCCATTGAAAAACATCATGTTATTCATATACCAGAAATGATTGAAGCTACTGACTGAATGAAAGGAGCTGGCATCTTACTCTCTTTGAATCTTCTTTGTCATGCTAAGAGGAGCAGGAAAAAGCAAAAAATTTCAGAATTGCACCTTGCAATGCGGAGAAATTACTGTTTGTGCATTTACAATATTCATTGATTTTTGCCATTGAAAAACGTCCAGAAATGATTGAAGCTACTGACTGAATGAAAGGAGCTGGCATCTCACTCTCTTTGAATCTTCTTTATCATGCTAAGAGGAGCAGGAAAAAGCAAAAAATTTCAGAATTGCACCTTGCAATGCGGAGAAATTACTGTTTGTGCATTTACAATATTCATTGATTTTTGCCATTGAAAAACGTCCAGAAATGATTGAAGCTACTGACTGAATGAAAGGAGCTGGCATCTCACTCTCTTTGAATCTTCTTTATCATGCTAAGAGGAGCAGGAAAAAGCAAAAAATTTCAGAATTGCACCTTGCAATGCGGAGAAATTACTGTTTGTGCTTTTACAATATTCATTGATTTTTGCCATTGAAAAACATCATGTTATTCATATACCAGAAATGTTTGAAGCTACTGACTGAATGAAAGGAGCTGGCATCTCACTCTCTTTGAATCTTCTTTATCATGCTAAGAGGAGCAGGAAAAAGCAAAAAATTTCAGAATTGCACCTTGCAATGCCGAGAAATTACTGTTTGTGCATTTACAATATTCATTGATTTTTGCCATTGAAAAACGTCCAGAAATGATTGAAGCTACTGACTGAATGAATGGAGCTGGCATCTCACTCTCTTTGAATCTTCTTTATCATGCTAAGAGGAGCAGGAAAAAGCAAAAAATTTCAGAATTGCACCTTGCAATGCGGAGAAATTACTGTTTGTGCATTTACAATATTCATTGATTTTTGCCATTGAAAAACGTCCAGAAGTGATTGAAGCTACTGACTGAATGAAAGGAGCTGGCATCTCACTCTCTTTGAATCTTCTTTATCATGCTAAGAGGAGCAGGAAAAAGCAAAAAATTGCAGAATTGCAACTTGCAATGCGGAGAAATTACTGTTTGTGCATTTACAATATTCATTGATTTTTGCCATTGAAAAACATCATGTTATTCATATACCAGAAATGATTGAAGCTACTGACTGAATGAAAGGAGCTGGCATCTCACTCTCTTTGAATCTTCTTTATCATGCTAAGAGGAGCAGGAAAAAGCAAAAAATTTCAGAATTGCACCTTGCAATGCGGAGAAATTACTGTTTGTGCATTTACAATATTCATTGATTTTTGCCATTGAAAAACGTCCAGAAATGATTGAAGCTACTGACTGAATGAAAGGAGCTGGCATCTCACTCTCTTTGAATCTTCTTTATCATGCTAAGAGGAGCAGGAAAAAGCAAAAAATTTCAGAATTGCACCTTGCAATGCGGAGAAATTACTGTTTGTGCTTTTACAATATTCATTGATTTTTGCCATTGAAAAACATCATGTTATTCATATAAAAGAAATGTTTGAAGCTACTGACTGAATGAAAGGAGCTGGCATCTCACTCTCTTTGAATCTTCTTTATCATGCTAAGAGGAGCAGGAAAAAGCAAAAAATTTCAGAATTGCACCTTGCAATGCGGAGAAATTACTGTTTGTGCATTTACAATATTCATTGATTTTTGCCATTGAAAAACGTCCAGAAATGATTGAAGCTACTGACTGAATGAAAGGAGCTGGCATCTCACTCTCTTTGAATCTTCTTTATCATGCTAAGAGGAGCAGGAAAAAGCAAAAAATTTCAGAATTGCACCTTGCAATGCGGAGAAATTACTGTTTGTGCATTTACAATATTCATTGATTTTTGCCATTGAAAAACGTCCAGAAATGATTGAAGCTACTGACTGAATGAAAGGAGCTGGCATCTCACTGTCTTTGAATCTTCTTTATCATGCTAAGAGGAGCAGGAAAAAGCAAAAAATTTCAGAATTGCACCTTGCAATGCGGAGAAATTACTGTTTGTGCTTTTACAATATTCATTGATTTTTGCCATTGAAAAACATCATGTTATTCATATACCAGAAATGTTTGAAGCTACTGACTGAATGAAAGGAGCTGGCATCTCACTCTCTTTGAATCTTCTTTATCATGCTAAGAGGAGCAGGAAAAAGCAAAAAATTTCAGAATTGCACCTTGCAATGCGGAGAAATTACTGTTTGTGCATTTACAATATTCATTGATTTTTGCCATTGAAAAACGTCCAGAAATGATTGAAGCTACTGACTGAATGAAAGGAGCTGGCATCTCACTCTCTTTGAATCTTCTTTATCATGCTAAGAGGAGCAGGAAAAAGCAAAAAATTTCAGAATTGCACCTTGCAATGCGGAGAAATTACTGTTTGTGCATTTACAATATTCATTGATTTTTGCCATTGAAAAACGTCCAGAAATGATTGAAGCTACTGACTGAATGAAAGGAGCTGGCATCTCACTCTCTTTGAATCTTCTTTATCATGCTAAGAGGAGCAGGAAAAAGCAAAAAATTTCAGAATTGCAACTTGCAATGCGGAGAAATTACTGTTTGTGCATTTACAATATTCATTGATTTTTGCCATTGAAAAACATCATGTTATTCATATACCAGAAATGATTGAAGCTACTGACTGAATGAAAGGAGCTGGCATCTCACTCTCTTTGAATCTTCTTTATCATGCTAAGAGGAGCAGGAAAAAGCAAAAAATTTCAGAATTGCACCTTGCAATGCGGAGAAATTACTGTTTGTGCATTTACAATATTCATTGATTTTTGCCATTGAAAAACGTCCAGAAATGATTGAAGCTACTGACTGAATGAAAGGAGCTGGCATCTCACTCTCTTTTTATCTTCTTTATCATGCTAAGAGGAGCAGGAAAAAGCAAAAAATTTCAGAATTGCACCTTGCAATGCGGAGAAATTACTGTTTGTGCTTTTACAATATTCATTGATTTTTGCCATTGAAAAACATCATGTTATTCATATACCAGAAATGTTTGAAGCTACTGACTGAATGAAAGGAGCTGGCATCTCACTCTCTTTGAATCTTCTTTATCATGCTAAGAGGAGCAGGAAAAAGCAAAAAATTTCAGAATTGCACCTTGCAATGCGGAGAAATTACTGTTTGTGCATTTACAATATTCATGGATTTTTGCCATTGAAAAACGTCCAGAAATGATTGAAGCTACTGACTGAATGAAAGGAGCTGGCATCTCACTCTCTTTGAATCTTCTTTATCATGCTAAGAGGAGCAGGAAAAAGCAAAAAATTTCAGAATTGCACCTTGCAATGCGGAGAAATTACTGTTTGTGCATTTACAATATTCATTGATTTTTGCCATTGAAAAACGTCCAGAAATGATTGAAGCTACTGACTGAATGAAAGGAGCTGGCATCTCACTCTCTTTGAATCTTCTTTATCATGCTAAGAGGAGCAGGAAAAAGCAAAAAATTTCAGAATTGCACCTTGCAATGCGGAGAAATTACTGTTTGTGCATTTACAATATTCATTGATTTTTGCCATTGAAAAACATCATGTTATTCATATACCAGAAATGATTGAAGCTACTGACTGAATGAAAGGAGCTGGCATCTTACTCTCTTTGAATCTTCTTTGTCATGCTAAGAGGAGCAGGAAAAAGCAAAAAATTTCAGAATTGCACCTTGCAATGCGGAGAAATTACTGTTTGTGCATTTACAATATTCATTGATTTTTGCCATTGAAAAACGTCCAGAAATGATTGAAGCTACTGACTGAATGAAAGGAGCTGGCATCTCACTCTCTTTGAATCTTCTTTATCATGCTAAGAGGAGCAGGAAAAAGCAAAAAATTTCAGAATTGCACCTTGCAATGCGGAGAAATTACTGTTTGTGCATTTACAATATTCATTGATTTTTGCCATTGAAAAACGTCCAGAAATGATTGAAGCTACTGACTGAATGAAAGGAGCTGGCATCTCACTCTCTTTGAATCTTCTTTATCATGCTAAGAGGAGCAGGAAAAAGCAAAAAATTTCAGAATTGCACCTTGCAATGCGGAGAAATTACTGTTTGTGCATTTACAATATTCATTGATTTTTGCCATTGAAAAACATCATGTTATTCATATACCAGAAATGTTTGAAGCTACTGACTGAATGAAAGGAGCTGGCATCTCACTCTCTTTGAATCTTCTTTATCATGCTAAGAGGAGCAGGAAAAAGCAAAAAATTTCAGAATTGCACCTTGCAATGCGGAGAAATTACTGTTTGTGCATTTACAATATTCATTGATTTTTGCCATTGAAAAACGTCCAGAAATGATTGAAGCTACTGACTGAATGAAAGGAGCTGGCATCTCACTCTCTTTGAATCTTCTTTATCATGCTAAGAGGAGCAGGAAAAAGCAAAAAATTTCAGAATTGCACCTTGCAATGCGGAGAAATTACTGTTTGTGCATTTACAATATTCATTGATTTTTGCCATTGAAAAACGTCCAGAAATGATTGAAGCTACTGACTGAATGAAAGGAGCTGGCATCTCACTCTCTTTGAATCTTCTTTATCATGCTAAGAGGAGCAGGAAAAAGCAAAAAATTTCAGAATTGCACCTTGCAATGCGGAGAAATTACTCTTTGTGCATTTACAATATTCATTGATTTTTGCCATTGAAAAACATCATGTTATTCATATACCAGAAATGTTTGAAGCTACTGACTGAATGAAAGGAGCTGGCATCTCACTCTCTTTGAATCTTCTTTATCATGCTAAGAGGAGCAGGAAAAAGCAAAAAATTTCAGAATTGCACCTTGCAATGCGAAGAAATTACTGTTTGTGCATTTACAATATTCATTGATTTTTGCCATTGAAAAACATCATGTTATTCATATACCAGAAATGTTTGAAGCTACTGACTGAATGAAAGGAGCTCTCATCTCACTCTCTTTGAATCTTCTTTATCATGCTAAGAGGAGCAGGAAAAAGCAAAAAATTTCAGAATTGCACCTTGCAATGTGGAGAAATTACTGTTTGTGCATTTACAATATTCATTGATTTTTACCATTGAAAAACGTCCAGAAATGATTGAAGCTACTGACTGAATGAAAGTAGCTGGCATCTCACTCTCTTTGAATCTTCTTTATCATGCTAAGAGGAGCAGGAAAAAGCAAAAAATTTCAGACTTGCACCTTGCAATGCGGAGAAATTACTGTTTGTGCATTTACAATATTCATTGATTTTTGCCATTGAAAAACATCATGTTATTCATATACCAGAAATGTTTGAAGCTACTGACTGAATGAAAGGAGCTGGCATCTCACTCTCTTTGAATCTTCTTTATCATGCTAAGAGGAGCAGGAAAAAGCAAAAAATTTCAGAATTGCACCTTGCAATGCGGAGAAATTACTGTTTGTGCATTTACAATATTCATTGATTTTTGCCATTGAAAAACGTCCAGAAATGATTGAAGCTACTGACTGAATGAAAGGAGCTAGCATCTCACTCTCTTTGAATCTTCTTTATCATGCTAAGAGGAGCAGGAAAAAGCAAAAAATTTCAGAATTGCACCTTGCAATGCGGAGAAATTACTGTTTGTGCATTTACAATATTCATTGATTTTTGCCATTGAAAAACGTCCAGAAATGATTGACGCTACTGACTGAATGAAAGGAGCTGGCATCTCACTCTCTTTGAATCTTCTTTATCATGCTAAGAGGAGCAGGAAAAATCAAAAAATTTCAGAATTGCACCTTGCAATGCGGAGAAATTACTGTTTGTGCATTTACAATATTCAATGATTTTTGCCATTGAAAAACATGTTATTCATATACCAGAAATGTTTGAAGCTACTGACTGAATGAAAGGAGCTGGAACCTCACTCTCTTTGAATCTTCTTTATCATGCTAAGAGGAGCAGGAAAAAGCAAAAAATTTCAGAATTGCACCTTGCAATGCGGAGAAATTACTGTTTGTGCATTTACAATATTCATTGATTTTTGCCATTGAAAAACGTCCAGAAATGATTGAAGCTACTGACTGAATGAAAGGAGCTAGCATCTCACTCTCTTTGAATCTTCTTTATCATGCTAAGAGGAGCAGGAAAAAGCAAAAAATTTCAGAATTGCACCTTGCAATGCGGAGAAATTACTGTTTGTGCATTTACAATATTCATTGATTTTTGCCATTGAAAAACGTCCAGAAATGATTGACGCTACTGACTGAATGAAAGGAGCTGGCATCTCACTCTCTTTGAATCTTCTTTATCATGCTAAGCGGAGCAGGAAAAATCAAAAAATTTCAGAATTGCACCTTGCAATGCGGAGAAATTACTGTTTGTGCATTTACAATATTCAATGATTTTTGCCATTGAAAAACATGTTATTCATATACCAGAAATGTTTGAAGCTACTGACTGAATGAAAGGAGCTGGCACCTCACTCTCTTTGAATCTTCTTTATCATGCTAAGAGGAGCGGGAAAAAGCAAAAAATTTCAGAATTGCACCTTGCAATGCGGAGAAATTACTGTTTGTGCATTTACAATATTCATTGATTTTTGCCATTGAAAAACATCCAGAAATGATTGAAGGTACTGACTGAATGAAAGGAGCTGGCATCTCACTCTCTTTGAATCTTCTTTATCATGCTAAGAGGAGCAGGAAAAAGCAAAAAATTTCAGAATTGCACCTTGCAATGCGGAGAAATTACTGTTTGTGCATTTACAATATTCATTGATTTTTGCCATTGAAAAACGTCCAGAAATGATTGAAGCTACTGACTGAATGAAAGGAGCTGGCATCTCACTCTCTTTGAATCTTCTTTATCATGCTAAGAGGAGCAGGAAAAAGCAAAAAATTTCAGAATTGCACCTTGCAATGCGGAGAAATTACAGTTTGTGCATTTACAATATTCATTGATTTTTGCCATTGAAAAACATCCAGAAATGATTGAAGCTACTGACTGAATGAAAGGAGCTGGCATCTCACTCTCTTTGAATCTTCTTTATCATGCTAAGAGGAGCAGGAAAAAGCAAAAAATTTCAGAATTGCACCTTGCAATGCGGAGAAATTACTGTTTGTGCATTTACAATATTCATTGATTTTTGCCATTGAAAAACGTCCAGAAATGATTGAAGCTACTGACTGAATGAAAGGAGCTGGCATCTCACTCTCTTTGAATCTTCTTTATCATGCTAAGAGGAGCAGGAAAAAGCAAAAAATTTCAGAATTGCACCTTGCAATGCGGAGAAATTACTGTTTGTGCATTTACAATATTCATTGATTTTTGCCATTGAAAAACATCATGTTATTCATATACCAGAAATGATAGAAGCTACTGACTGAATGAAAGGAGCTGGCATCTTACTCTCTTTGAATCTTCTTTGTCATGCTAAGAGGAGCAGGAAAAAGCAAAAAATTTCAGAATTGCACCTTGCAATGCGGAGAAATTATTGTTTGTGCATTTACAATATTCATTGATTTTTGCCATTGAAAAACGTCCAGAAATGATTGAAGCTACTGACTGAATGAAAGGAGCTGGCATCTCACTCTCTTTGAATCTTCTTTATCATGCTAAGAGGAGCAGGAAAAAGCAAAAAATTTCAGAATTGCACCTTGCAATGCGGAGAAATTACTGTTTGTGCATTTACAATATTCATTGATTTTTGCCATTGAAAAACATCATGTTATTCATATACCAGAAATGTTTGAAGCTACTGACTGAATGAAAGGAGCTGGCATCTCACTCTCTTTGAATCTTCTTTATCATGCTTAGAGGAGCAGGAAAAAGCAAAACATTTCAGAATTGCACCTTGCAATGTGGAGAAATTACTGTTTGTGCATTTACAATATTCATTGATTTTTACCATTGAAAAACGTCCAGAAATGATTGAAGCTACTGACTGAATGAAAGTAGCTGGCATCTCACTCTCTTTGAATCTTCTTTATCATGCTAAGAGGAGCAGGAAAAAGCAAAAAATTTCAGAATTGCACCTTGCAATCCAGAGAAATTACTGTTTGTGCATTTACAATATTCATTGATTTTTGCCATTGAAAAACATCATGTTATTCATATACCAGAAATGTTTGAAGCTACTGACTGAATGAAAGGAGCTGGCATCTCACTCTCTTTGAATCTTCTTTATCATGCTAAGAGGAGCAGGAAAAAGCAAAAAATTTCAGAATTGCACCTTGCAATACGGAGAAATTACTGTTTGTGCATTTACAATATTCATTGATTTTTGCCATTGAAAAACGTCCAGAAATGATTGAAGCTACTGACTGAATGAAAGGAGCTGGCATCTCACTCTCTTTGAATCTTGTTTATCATGCTAAGAGGAGCAGGAAAAAGCAAAAAATTTCAGAATTGCACCTTGCAATGCGGAGAAATTACTGTTTGTGCATTTACAATATTCATTGATTTTTGCCATTGAAAAACGTCCAGAAATGATTGAAGCTACTGACTGAATGAAAGGAGCTGGCATCTCACTCTCTTTGAATCTTGTTTATCATGCTAAGAGGAGCAGGAAAAAGCAAAAAATTTCAGAATTGCACCTTGCAATGCGGAGAAATTACTGTTTGTGCATTTACAATATTCATTGATTTTTGCCATTGAAAAACATCATGTTATTCATATACCAGAAATGATTGAAGCTACTGACTGAATGAAAGGAGCTGGCATCTCACTCTCTTTGAATCTTCTTTATCATGCTAAGAGGAGCAGGAAAAAGCAAAAAATTTCAGAATTGCACCTTGCAATGCGGAGAAATTACTGTTTGTGCATTTACAATATTCATTGATTTTTGCCATTGAAAAACGTCCAGAAATGTTTGAAGCTACTGACTGAATGAAAGGAGCTGGCATCTCACTCTCTTTGAATCTTCTTTATCATGCTAGGATTAGCAGGAAAAAGCAAAAAATTTCAGAATTGCACCTTGCAATGTGGAGATATTACTGTTTGTGCATTTACAATATTCATTGATTTTTGCCATTGAAAAACGTCCAGAAATGTTTGAAGCTACTGACTGAATGAAAGGAGCTGGCATCTCACTCTCTTTGAATCTTCTTTATCATGCTAGGAGTAGCAGGAAAAAGCAAAAAATTTCAGAATTGCACCTTGCAATGTGGAGATATTACTGTTTGTGCATTTACAATATTCATTGATTTTTACCATTGAAAAACGTCAAGAAATGTTTGAAGCTACTGACTGAATGAAAGGAGCTGGCATCTCACTCTCTTTGAATCTTCTTTATCATGCTAGGATTAGCAGGAAAAAGCAAAAAATTTCAGAATTGCACCTTGCAATGTGGAGATATTACTGTTTGTGCATTTACAATATTCATTGATTTTTGCCATTGAAAAACATCATGTTATTCATATACCAGAAATGTTTGAAGCTACTGACTGAATGAAAGGAGCTGACATCTCACTCTCTTTGAATCTTCTTTATCATGCTAGGATTAGCAGGAAAAAGCAAAAAATTTCAGAATTGCACCTTGCAATGTGGAGATATTACTGTTTGTGCATTTACAATATTCATTGATTTTTGCCATTGAAAAACGTCCAGAAATGTTTGAAGCTACTGACTGAATGAAAGGAGCTGGCATCTCACTCTATTTGAATCTTCTTTATCATCCTAGGATTAGCAGGAAAAAGCAAAAAATTTCAGCATTGCACCTTGCAATGTGGAGATATTACTGTTTGTGCATTTACAATATTCATTGATTTTTGCCATTGAAAAACATCCAGAAATGTTTATACCAGAAATGTTTGAAGCTACTGACTGAATGAAAGGAGCTGGCATCTCACTCTCTTTGAATCTTCTTTATCATGCTAAGAGGAGCAGGAAAAAGAAAAAAATTTCAGAATTGCACTTTGCAATGCGGAGAAATTACTGTTTGTGCATTTACAATATTCATTGATTTTTGCCATTGAAAAACATCCAGAAATGACTGAAGCTACTGACTGAATGAAAGGAGCTGGCATCTCACTCTCTTTGAATCTTCTTTATCATGCTAAGAGGAGCAGGAAAAAGCAAAAAATTTCAGAATTGCATCTTGCAATGCGGAGAAATTACTGTTTGTGCATTTACAATATTCATTGATTTTTGCCATTGAAAAACGTCCAGAAATGATTGAAGCTACTGACTGAATGAAAGGAACTGGCATCTCACTCTCTTTGAATCTTCTTTATCATGCTAAGAGGAGCAGGAAAAAGCAAAAAATTTCAGAATTGCACCTTGCAATGCGGAGAAATTACTGTTTGTGCATTTACAATATTCATTGATTTTTGCCATTGAAAAACATCATGTTATTCATATACCAGAAATGATTGAAGCTACTGACTGAATGAAAGGAGCTGGCATCTCACTCTCTTTGAATCTTCTTTATCATGCTAAGAGGAGCAGGAAAAAGCAAAAAATTTCAGAATTGCACCTTGCAATGCGGAGAAATTACTGTTTGTGCATTTACAATATTCATTGATTTTTGCCATTGAAAAACATCCAGAAATGATTGAAGCTACTGACTGAATGAAAGGAGCTGGCATCTCACTCTCTTTGAATCTTCTTTATCATGCTAAGAGGAGCAGGAAAAAGCAAAAAATTTCAGAATTGCACCTTGCAATGCGGAGAAATTACTGTTTCTGCATTTACAATATTCATTGATTTTTGCCATTGAAAAACGTCCAGAAATGATTGAAGCTACTGACTGAATGAAAGGAGCTGGCATCTCACTCTCTTTGAATCTTCTTTATCATGCTAGGATTAGCAGGAAAAAGCAAAAAATTTCAGAATTGCACCTTGCAATGTGGAGATATTACTGTTTGTGCATTTACAATATTCATTGAATTTTGCCATTGAAAAACGTCCAGAAATGTTTGAAGCTACTGACTGAATGAAAGGAGCTGGCATCTCACTCTATTTGAATCTTCTTTATCATGCTAGGATTAGCAGGAAAAAGCAAAAAATTTCAGAATTGCACCTTGCAATGTGGAGATATTACTGTTTGTGCATTTACAATATTCATTGATTTTTGCCATTGAAAAACGTCCAGAAATGTTTATACCAGAAATGTTTGAAGCTACTGACTGAATGAAAGGAGCTGGCATCTCACTCTCTTTGAATCTTCTTTATCATGCTAAGAGGAGCAGGAAAAAGCAAAAAAATTCAGAATTGCACCTTGCAATGCGGAGAAATTACTGTTTGTGCATTTACAATATTCATTGATTTTTGCCATTGAAAAACGTCCAGAAATGATTGAAGCTACTGACTGAATGAAAGGAGCTGGCATCTCACTCTCTTTGAATCTTCTTTATCATGCTAGGAGTAGCAGGAAAAAGCAAAAAAATTCAGAATTGCACCTTGCAATGTGGAGATATTACTGTTTGTGCATTTACAATATTCATTGATTTTTGCCATTGAAAAACGTCCAGAAATGTTTGAAGCTACTGACTGAATGAAAGGAGCTGGCATCTCACTCTCTTTGAATCTTCTTTATCATGCTAGGATTAGCAGGAAAAAGCAAAAAATTTCAGAATTGCACCTTGCAATGTGGAGATATTACTGTTTGTGCATTTACAATATTCATTGATTTTTGCCATTGAAAAACATCATGTTATTCATATACCAGAAATGTTTGAAGCTACTGACTGAATGAAAGGAGCTGACATCTCACTCTCTTTGAATCTTCTTTATCATGCTAGGATTAGCAGGAAAAAGCAAAAAATTTCAGAATTGCACCTTGCAATGTGGAGATATTACTGTTTGTGCATTTACAATATTCATTGATTTTTACCATTGAAAAACGTCAAGAAATGTTTGAAGCTACTGACTGAATGAAAGGAGCTGGCATCTCACTCTCTTTGAATCTTCTTTATCATGCTAGGATTAGCAGGAAAAAGCAAAAAATTTCAGAATTGCACCTTGCAATGTGGAGATATTACTGTTTGTGCATTTACAATATTCATTGATTTTTGCCATTGAAAAACATCATGTTATTCATATACCAGAAATGTTTGAAGCTACTGACTGAATGAAAGGAGCTGACATCTCACTCTCTTTGAATCTTCTTTATCATGCTAGGATTAGCAGGAAAAAGCAAAAAATTTCAGAATTGCACCTTGCAATGTGGAGATATTACTGTTTGTGCATTTACAATATTCATTGATTTTTGCCATTGAAAAACGTCCAGAAATGTTTGAAGCTACTGACTGAATGAAAGGAGCTGGCATCTCACTCTATTTGAATCTTCTTTATCATCCTAGGATTAGCAGGAAAAAGCAAAAAATTTCAGCATTGCACCTTGCAATGTGGAGATATTACTGTTTGTGCATTTACAATATTCATTGATTTTTGCCATTGAAAAACATCCAGAAATGTTTATACCAGAAATGTTTGAAGCTACTGACTGAATGAAAGGAGCTGGCATCTCACTCTCTTTGAATCTTCTTTATCATGCTAAGAGGAGCAGGAAAAAGCAAAAAATTTCAGAATTGCACTTTGCAATGCGGAGAAATTACTGTTTGTGCATTTACAATATTCATTGATTTTTGCCATTGAAAAACGTCCAGAAATGACTGAAGCTACTGACTGAATGAAAGGAGCTGGCATCTCACTCTCTTTGAATCTTCTTTATCATGCTAAGAGGAGAAGGAAAAAGCAAAAAATTTCAGAATTGCATCTTGCAATGCGGAGAAATTACTGTTTGTGCATTTACAATATTCATTGATTTTTGCCATTGAAAAACGTCCAGAAATGATTGAAGCTACTGACTGAATGAAAGGAACTGGCATCTCACTCTCTTTGAATCTTCTTTATCATGCTAAGAGGAGCAGGAAAAAGCAAAAAATTTCAGAATTGCACCTTGCAATGCGGAGAAATTACTGTTTGTGCATTTACAATATTCATTGATTTTTGCCATTGAAAAACATCATGTTATTCATATACCAGAAATGATTGAAGCTACTGACTGAATGAAAGGAGCTGGCATCTCACTCTCATTGAATCTTCTTTATCATGCTAAGAGGAGCAGGAAAAAGCAAAAAATTTCAGAATTGCACCTTGCAATGCGGAGAAATTACTGTTTGTGCATTTACAATATTCATTGATTTTTGCCATTGAAAAACATCCAGAAATGATTGAAGCTACTGACTGAATGAAAGGAGCTGGCATCTCACTCTCTTTGAATCTTCTTTATCATGCTAAGAGGAGCAGGAAAAAGCAAAAAATTTCAGAATTGCACCTTGCAATGCTGAGAAATTACTGTTTGTGCATTTACAATATTCATTGATTTTTGCCATTGAAAAACGTCCAGAAATGATTGAAGCTACTGACTGAATGAAAGGAGCTGGCATCTCACTCTCTTTGAATCTTCTTTATCATGCTAGGATTAGCAGGAAAAAGCAAAAAATTTCAGAATTGCACCTTGCAATGTGGAGATATTACTGTTTGTGCATTTACAATATTCATTGAATTTTGCCATTGAAAAACGTCCAGAAATGTTTGAAGCTACTGACTGAATGAAAGGAGCTGGCATCTCACTCTATTTGAATCTTCTTTATCATGCTAGGATTAGCAGGAAAAAGCAAAAAATTTCAGAATTGCACCTTGCAATGTGGAGATATTACTGTTTGTGCATTTACAATATTCATTGATTTTTGCCATTGAAAAACGTCCAGAAATGTTTATACCAGAAATGTTTGAAGCTACTGACTGAATGAAAGGAGCTGGCATCTCACTCTCTTTGAATCTTCTTTATCATGCTAAGAGGAGCAGGAAAAAGCAAAAAAATTCAGAATTGCACCTTGCAATGCGGTGAAATTACTGTTTGTGCATTTACAATATTCATTGATTTTTGCCATTGAAAAACGTCCAGAAATGATTGAAGCTACTGACTGAATGAAAGGAGCTGGCATCTCACTCTCTTTGAATCTTCTTTATCATGCTAGGAGTAGCAGGAAAAAGCAAAAAAATTCAGAATTGCACCTTGCAATGTGGAGATATTACTGTTTGTGCATTTACAATATTCATTGATTTTTGCCATTGAAAAACGTCCAGAAATGTTTGAAGCTACTGACTGAATGAAAGCAGCTGGCATCTCACTCTCTTTGAATCTTCTTTATCATGCTAGGATTAGCAGGAAAAAGCAAAAAATTTCAGAATTGCACCTTGCAATGTGGAGATATTACTGTTTGTGCATTTACAATATTCATTGATTTTTGCCTTTGAAAAACATCATGTTATTCATATACCAGAAATGTTTGAAGCTACTGACTGAATGAAAGGAGCTGACATCTCACTCTCTTTGAATCTTCTTTATCATGCTAGGATTAGCAGGAAAAAGCAAAAAATTTCAGAATTGCACCTTGCAATGTGGAGATATTACTGTTTGTGCATTTACAATATTCATTGATTTTTGCCAATGAAAAACGTCCAGAACTGTTTGAAGCTACTGACTGAATGAAAGGAGCTGGCATCTCACTCTATTTGAATCTTCTTTATCATGCTAGGATTAGCAGGAAAAAGCAAAAAATTTCAGCATTGCACCTTGCAATGTGGAGATATTACTGTTTGTGCATTTACAATATTCATTGATTTTTGCCATTGAAAAACGTCCAGAAATGGTTATACCAGAAATGTTTGAAGCTACTGACTGAAAGAAAGGAGCTGGCATCTCACTCTCTTTGAATCTTCTTTATCATGCTAAGAGGAGCAGGAAAAAGCAAAAAATTTCAGAATTGCACCTTGCAATGCGGAGAAATTACTGTTTGTGCATTTACAATATTCATTGATTTTTGCCATTGAAAAACGTCCAGAAATGACTGAAGCTACTGACTGAATGAAAGGAGCTGGCATCTCACTCTCTTTGAATCTTCTTTATCATGCTAAGAGGAGCAGGAAAAACCAAAAAATTTCAGAATTGCATCTTGCAATGCGGAGAAATTACTGTTTGTGCATTTACAATATTCATTGATTTTTGCCATTGAAAAACGTCCAGAAATGATTGAAGCTACTGACTGAATGAAAGGAGCTGGCATCTCACTCTCTTTGAATCTTCTTTATCATGCTAAGAGGAGCAGGAAAAAGCAAAAAATTTCAGAATTGCACCTTGCAATGCGGAGAAATTACTGTTTGTGCATTTACAATATTCATTGATTTTTGCCATTGAAAAACGTCCAGAAATGATTGAAGCTACTGACTGAATGAAAGGAGCTGGCATCTCACTCTCTTTGAATCTTCTTTATCATGCTAAGAGGAGCAGGAAAAAGCAAAAAATTTCAGAATTGCACCTTGCAATGCGGAGAAATTACTGTTTGTGCATTTACAATATTCATTGATTTTTGCCATTGAAAAACGTCCAGAAATGATTGAAGCTACTGACTGAATGAAAGGAGCTGGCATCTCACTCTCTTTGAATCTTCTTTATCATGCTAGGATTAGCAGGAAAAAGCAAAAAATTTCAGAATTGCACCTGGCAATGTGGAGATATTACTGTTTGTGCATTTACAATATTCATTGAATTTTGCCATTGAAAAACGTCCAGAAATGTTTGAAGCTACTGACTGAATGAAAGGAGCTGGCATCTCACTCTATTTGAATCTTCTTTATCATGCTAGGATTAGCAGGAAAAAGCAAAAAATTTCAGAATTGCACCTTGCAATGTGGAGATATTACTGTTTGTGCATTTACAATATTCATTGATTTTTGCCATTGAAAAACGTCCAGAAATGTTTATACCAGAAATGTTTGAAGCTACTGACTGAATGAAAGGAGCTGGCATCTCACTCTCTTTGAATCTTCTTTATCATGCTAAGAGGAGCAGGAAAAAGCAAAAAATTTCAGAATTGCACCTTGCAATGCGGAGAAATTACTGTTTGTGCATTTACAATATTCATTGATTTTTGCCATTGAAAAACGTCCAGAAATGACTGAAGCTACTGACTGAATGAAAGGAGCTGGCATCTCACTCTCTTTGAATCTTCTTTATCATGCTAAGAGGAGCAGGAAAAAGCAAAAAATTTCAGAATTGCACCTTGCAATGCGGAGAAATTACAGTTTGTGCATTTACAATATTCATTGATTTTTGCCATTGAAAAACGTCCAGAAATGATTGAAGCTACTGACTGAATGAAAGGAGCTGGCATCTCACTCTCTTTGAATCTTCTTTATCATGCTAAGAGGAGCAGGAAAAAGCAAAAAATTTCAGAATTGCACCTTGCAATGCGGAGAAATTACTGTTTGTGCATTTACAATATTCATTGATTTTTGCCATTGAAAAACATCATGTTATTCATATACCAGAAATGATTGAAGCTACTGACTGAATGAAAGGAGCTGGCATCTCACTCTCTTTGAATCTTCTTTATCATGCTAAGAGGAGCAGTAAAAAGCAAAAAATTTCAGAATTGCACCTTGCAATGCGGAGAAATTACTGTTTGTGCATTTACAATATTCATTGATTTTTGCCATTGAAAAACGTCCAGAAATGATTGAAGCTACTGACTGAATGAAAGGAGCTGGCATCTCACTCTCTTTGAATCTTCTTTATCATGCTAAGAGGAGCAGGAAAAAGCAAAAAATTTCAGAATTGCACCTTGCAATGCGGAGAAATTACTGTTTGTGCATTTACAATATTCATTGATTTTTGCCATTGAAAAACATCATGTTATTCATATACCAGAAATGATTGAAGCTACTGACTGAATGAAAGGAGCTGGCATCTCACTCTCTTTGAATCTTCTTTATCATGCTAAGAGGAGCAGGAAAAAGCAAAAAATTTCAGAATTGCACCTTGCAATGCGGAGAAATTCCTGTTTGTGCATTTACAATATTCATTGATTTTTGCCATTGAAAAACGTCCAGAAATGACTGAAGCTACTGACTGAATGAAAGGAGCTGGCATCTCACTCTCTTTGAATCTTCTTTATCATGCTAAGAGGAGCAGGAAAAAGCAAAAAATTTCAGAATTGCACCTTGCAATGCCGAGAAATTACAGTTTGTGCATTTACAATATTCATTGATTTTTGCCATTGAAAAACGTCCAGAAATGATTGAAGCTACTGACTGAATGAAAGGAGCTGGCATCTCACTCTCTTTGAATCTTCTTTATCATGCTAAGAGGAGCAGGAAAAAGCAAAAAATTTCAGAATTGCACCTTGCAATGCGGAGAAATTACTGTTTGTGCATTTACAATATTCATTGATTTTTGCCATTGAAAAACATCATGTTATTCATATACCAGAAATGATTGAAGCTACTGACTGAATGAAAGGAGCTGGCATCTCACTCTCTTTGAATCTTCTTTATCATGCTAAGAGGAGCAGGAAAAAGCAAAAAATTTCAGAATTGCACCTTGCAATGCGGAGAAATTACTGTTTGTGCATTTACAATATTCATTGATTTTTGCCATTGAAAAACGTCCAGAAATGATTGAAGCTACTGACTGAATGAAAGGAGCTGGCATCTTACTCTCTTTGAATCTTCTTTATCATGCTAAGAGGAGCAGGAAAAAGCAAAAAATTTCAGAATTGCATCTTGCAATGCGGAGAAATTACTGTTTGTGCATTTACAATATTCATTGATTTTTGCCATTGAAAAACGTCCAGAAATGATTGAAGCTACTGACTGAATGAAAGGAGCTGGCATCTCACTCTCTTTGAATCTTCTTTATCATGCTAAGAGGAGCAGGAAAAAGCAAAAAATTTCAGAATTGCACCTTGCAATGCGGAGAAATTACTGTTTGTGCATTT
This sequence comes from Phyllobates terribilis, assembly GCF_046119375.1. Taxonomy (NCBI): domain Eukaryota; kingdom Metazoa; phylum Chordata; class Amphibia; order Anura; family Dendrobatidae; genus Phyllobates; species Phyllobates terribilis. The sequence goes on along the minus strand of NW_027367119.1, from coordinate 19,673 downwards.
ACAATATTCATTGATTTTTGCCATTGAAAAACGTCCAGAAATGATTGAAGCTACTGACTGAATGAAAGGAGCTGGAATCTCACTCTCTTTGAATCTTCTTTATCATGCTAAGAGGAGCAGGAAAAAGCAAAAAATTTCAGAATTGCAACCTGCAATGCGGAGAAATTACTGTTTGTGCATTTACAATATTCATTGATTTTTGCCATTGAAAAACATCATGTTATTCATATACCAGAAATGATTGAAGCTACTGACTGAATGAAAGGAGCTGGCATCTCACTCTCTTTGAATCTTCTTTATCATGCTAAGAGGAGCAGGAAAAAGCAAAAAATTTCAGAATTGCACCTTGCAATGCGGAGAAATTACTGTTTGTGCATTTACAATATTCATTGATTTTTGCCATTGAAAAACGTCCAGAAATGATTGAAGCTACTGACTGAATGAAAGGAGCTGGCATCTCACTCTCTTTGAATCTTTATCATGCTAAGAGGAGCAGGAAAAAGCAAAAAATTTCAGAATTGCACCTTGCAATGCGGAGAAATTACTGTTTGTGCATTTACAATATTCATTGATTTTTGCCATTGAAAAACGTCCAGAAATGATTGAAGCTACTGACTGAATGAAAGGAGCTGGCATCTCACTCTCTTTGAATCTTCTTTATCATGCTAAGAGGAGCAGGAAAAAGCAAAAAATTTCAGAATTGCACCTTGCAATGCGGAGAAATTACTGTTTGTGCATTTACAATATTCATTAATTTTTGCCATTGAAAAACATCATGTTATTCATATCCCAGAAATGTTTGAAGCTACTGACTGAATGAAAGAAGCTGGCATCTCACTCTCTTTGAATCTTCTTTATCATGCTAAGAGGAGCAGGAAAAAGCAAAAAATTTCAGAATTGCACCTTGCAATGCGGAGAAATTACTGTTTGTGCATTTACAATATTCATTGATTTTTGCCATTGAAAAACGTCCAGAAATGATTGAAGCTACTGACTGAATGAAAGGAGCTGGCATCTCACTCTCTTTGAATCTTCTTTATCATGCTAAGAGGAGCAGGAAAAAGCAAAAAATTTCAGAATTGCACCTTGCAATGCGGAGAAATTACTGTTTGTGCATTTACAATATTCATTGATTTTTGCCATTGAAAAACATCATGTTATTCATATACCAGAAATGTTTGAAGCTACTGACTGAATGAAAGGAGCTGGCATCTCACTCTCTTTGAATCTTCTTTATCATGCTAAGAAGAGCAGGAAAAAGCAAAAAATTTCAGAATTGCACCTTGCAATGCGGAGAAATTACTGTTTGTGCATTTACAATATTCATTGATTTTTGCCATTGAAAAACGTCCAGAAATGATTGAAGCTACTGACTGAATGAAAGGAGCTGGCATCTCATTCTCTTTGAATCTTCTTTATCATGCTAAGAGGAGCAGGAAAATGCAAGAAATTTCAGAATTGCACCTTGCAATGCGGAGAAATTACTGTTTGTGCATTTACAATATTCATTGATTTTTGCCATTGAAAAACATCCAGAAATGATTGAAGCTACTGACTGAATGAAAGGAGCTGGCATCTCACTCTCTTTGAATCTTCTTTATCATGCTAAGAGGAGCAGGAAAAAGCAAAAAATTTCAGAATTGCACCTTGCAATGCGGAGAAATTACTGTTTGTGCATTTACAGTATTCATTGATTTTTGCCATTGAAAAACATCATGTTATTCATATACCAGAAATGATTGAAGCTACTGACTGAATGAAAGGAGCTGGCATCTCACTCTCTTTGAATCTTCTTTATCATGCTGAGGAGCAGGAAAAAGCAAAAAAATTCAGAATTGCACCTTGCAATGCGGAGAAATTACTGTTTGTGCATTTACAATATTCATTGATTTTTGCATTGAAAAACGTCCAGAAATGACTGAAGCTACTGACTGAATGAAAGGAGCTGGCATCTCACTCTCTTTGAATCTTCTTTATCATGCTAAGAGGAGCAGGAAAAAGCAAAAAATTTCAGAATTGCATCTTGCAATGCGGAGAAATTACTGTTTGTGCATTTACAATATTCATTGATTTTTGCCATTGAAAAACGTCCAGAAATTATTGAAGCTACTGACTGAATGAAAGGAGCTGGCATCTCACTCTCTTTGAATCTTCTTTATCATGCTAAGAGGAGCAGGAAAAAGCAAAAAATTTCAGAATTGCACCTTGCAATGCGGAGAAATTACTGTTTGTGCATTTACAATATTCATTGATTTTTGCCATTGAAAAACATCATGTTATTCATATACCAGAAATGATTGAAGCTACTGACTGAATGAAAGGAGCTGGCATCTCACTCTCTTTGAATCTTCTTTATCATGCTAAGAGGAGCAGGAAAAAGCAAAAAATTTCAGAATTGCACCTTGCAATGCGGAGAAATTACTGTTTGTGCATTTACAATATTCATTGATTTTTGCCATTGAAAAACGTCCAGAAATGATTGAAGCTACTGACTGAATGAAAGGAGCTGGCATCTCACTCTCTTTGAATCTTCTTTATCATGCTAAGAGGAGCAGGAAAAAGCAAAAAATTTCAGAATTGCACCTTGCAATGCGGAGAAATTACTGTTTGTGCATTTACAATATTCATTGATTTTTGCCATTGAAAAACGTCCAGAAATGATTGAAGCTACTGACTGAATGAAAGGAGCTGGCATCTCACTCTCTTTGAATCTTCTTTATCATGCTAGGATTAGCAGGAAAAAGCAAAAAATTTCAGAATTGCACCTGGCAATGTGGAGATATTACTGTTTGTGCATTTACAATATTCATTGAATTTTGCCATTGAAAAACGTCCAGAAATGTTTGAAGCTACTGACTGAATGAAAGGAGCTGGCATCTCACTCTATTTGAATCTTCTTTATCATGCTAGGATTAGCAGGAAAAAGCAAAAAATTTCAGAATTGCACCTTGCAATGTGGAGATATTACTTTTTGTGCATTTACAATATTCATTGATTTTTGCCATTGAAAAACGTCCAGAAATGTTTATACCAGAAATGTTTGAAGCTACTGACTGAATGAAAGGAGCTGGCATCTCACTCTCTTTGAATCTTCTTTATCATGCTAAGAGGAGCAGGAAAAAGCAAAAAATTTCAGAATTGCACCTTGCAATGCGGAGAAATTACTGTTTGTGCATTTACAATATTCATTGATTTTTGCCATTGAAAAACGTCCAGAAATGACTGAAGCTACTGACTGAATGAAAGGAGCTGGCATCTCACTCTCTTTGAATCTTCTTTATCATGCTAAGAGGAGCAGGAAAAAGCAAAAAATTTCAGAATTGCACCTTGCAATGCGGAGAAATTACTGTTTGTGCATTTACAATATTCATTGATTTTTGCCATTGAAAAACGTCCAGAAATGATTGAAGCTACTGACTGAATGAAAGGAGCTGGCATCTCACTCTCTTTGAATCTTCTTTATCATGCTAAGAGGAGCAGGAAAAAGCAAAAAATTTCAGAATTGCACCTTGCAATGCGGAGAAATTACTGTTTGTGCATTTACAATATTCATTGATTTTTGCCATTGAAAAACATCATGTTATTCATATACCAGAAATGATTGAAGCTACTGACTGAATGAAAGGAGCTGGCATCTCACTCTCTTTGAATCTTCTTTATCATGCTAAGAGGAGCAGGAAAAAGCAAAAAATTTCAGAATTGCACCTTGCAATGCGGAGAAATTACTGTTTGTGCATTTACAATATTCATTGATTTTTGCCATTGAAAAACGTCCAGAAATGATTGAAGCTACTGACTGAATGAAAGGAGCTGGCATCTCACTCTCTTTGAATCTTTTTTATCATGCTAAGAGGAGCAGGAAAAAGCAAAGAATTTCAGAATTGCATCTTGCAATGCGGAGAAATTACTGTTTGTGCATTTACAATATTCATTGATTTTTGCCATTGAAAAACGTCCAGAAATGATTGAAGCTACTGACTGAATGAAAGGAGCTGGCATCTCACTCTCTTTGAATCTTCTTTATCATGCTAAGAGGAGCAGGAAAAAGCAAAAAATTTCAGAATTGCACCTTGCAATGCGGAGAAATTACTGTTTGTGCATTTACAATATTCATTGATTTTTGCCATTGAAAAACGTCCAGAAATGATTGAAGCTACTGACTGAATGAAAGGAGCTGGAATCTCACTCTCTTTGAATCTTCTTTATCATGCTAAGAGGAGCAGGAAAAAGCAAAAAATTTCAGAATTGCAACTTGCAATGCGGAGAAATTACTGTTTGTGCATTTACAATATTCATTGATTTTTGCCATTGAAAAACATCATGTTATTCATATACCAGAAATGATTGAAGCTACTGACTGAATGAAAGGAGCTGGCATCTCACTCTCTTTGAATCTTCTTTATCATGCTAAGAGGAGCAGGAAAAAGCAAAAAATTTCAGAATTGCACCTTGCAATGCGGAGAAATTACTGTTTGTGCATTTACAATATTCATTGATTTTTGCCATTGAAAAACGTCCAGAAATGATTGAAGCTACTGACTGAATGAAAGGAGCTGGCATCTCACTCTCTTTGAATCTTCTTTATCATGCTAAGAGGAGCAGGAAAAAGCAAAAAATTTCAGAATTGCACCTTGCAATGCGGAGAAATTACTGTTTGTGCATTTACAATATTCATTGATTTTTGCCATTGAAAAACGTCCAGAAATGATTGAAGCTACTGACTGAATGAAAGGAGCTGGCATCTCACTCTCTTTGAATCTTCTTTATCATGCTAAGAGGAGCAGGAAAAAGCAAAAAATTTCAGAATTGCACCTTGCAATGCGGAGAAATTACTGTTTGTGCATTTACAATATTCATTAATTTTTGCCATTGAAAAACATCATGTTATTCATATCCCAGAAATGTTTGAAGCTACTGACTGAATGAAAGAAGCTGGCATCTCACTCTCTTTGAATCTTCTTTATCATGCTAAGAGGAGCAGAAAAAGCAAAAAATTTCAGAATTGCACCTTGCAATGCGGAGAAATTACTGTTTGTGCATTTACAATATTCATTGATTTTTGCCATTGAAAAACGTCCAGAAATGATTGAAGCTACTGACTGAATGAAAGGAGCTGGCATCTCACTCTCTTTGAATCTTCTTTATCATGCTAAGAGGAGCAGGAAAAATCAAAAAATTTCAGAATTGCACCTTGCAATGCGGAGAAATTACTGTTTGTGCATTTACAATATTCATTGATTTTTGCCATTGAAAAACATCATGTTATTCATATACCAGAAATGTTTGAAGCTACTGACTGAATGAAAGGAGCTGGCATCTCACTCTCTTTGAATCTTCTTTATCATGCTAAGAGGAGCAGGAAAAAGCAAAAAATTTCAGAATTGCACCTTGCAATGCGGAGAAATTACTGTTTGTGCATTTACAATATTCATTGATTTTTGCCATTGAAAAACGTCCAGAAATGATTGAAGCTACTGACTGAATGAAAGGAGCTGGCATCTCACTCTCTTTGAATCTTCTTTATCATGCTAAGAGGAGCAGGAAAATGCAAGAAATTTCAGAATTGCACCTTGCAATGCGGAGAAATTACTGTTTGTGCATTTACAATATTCATTGATTTTTGCCATTGAAAAACATCCAGAAATGATTGAAGCTACTGACTGAATGAAAGGAGCTGGCATCTCACTCTCTTTGAATCTTCTTTATCATGCTAAGAGGAGCAGGAAAAAGCCAAAAATTTCAGAATTGCACCTTGCAATGCGGAGAAATTACTGTTTGTGCATTTACAATATTCATTGATTTTTGCCATTGAAAAACATCATGTTATTCATATACCAGAAATGATTGAAGCTACTGACTGAATGAAAGGAGCTGGCATCTCACTCTCTTTGAATCTTCTTTATCATGCAAAGAGGAGCAGGAAAAAGCAAAAAATTTCAGAATTGCACCTTGCAATGCGGAGAAATTACTGTTTGTGCATTTACAATATTCATTGATTTTTGCCATTGAAAAACGTCCAGAAATGATTGAAGCTACTGACTGAATGAAAGGAGCTGGCATCTCACTCTCTTTGAATCTTCTTTATCATGCTAAGAGGAGCAGGAAAAAGCAAAAAATTTCAGAATTGCACCTTGCAATGCGGAGAAATTACTGTTTGTGCATTTACAATATTCATTGATTTTTGCCATTGAAAAACGTCCAGAAATGATTGAAGCTACTGACTGAATGAAAGGAGCTGGCATCTCACTCTCTTTGAATCTTCTTTATCATGCTAAGAGGAGCAGGAAAAAGCAAAAAATTTCAGAATTGCACCTTGCAATGCGGAGAAATTACTGTTTGTGCATTTACAATATTCATTGATTTTTGCCATTGAAAAACGTCCAGAAATGATTGAAGCTACTGACTGAATGAAAGGAGCTGGCATCTCACTCTCTTTGAATCTTCTTTATCATGCTAAGAGGAGCAGGAAAAAGCAAAAAATTTCAGAATTGCAACTTGCAATGCGGAGAAATTACTGTTTGTGCATTTACAATATTCATTGATTTTTGCCATTGAAAAACATCATGTTATTCATATACCAGAAATGATTGAAGCTACTGACTGAATGAAAGGAGCTGGCATCTCACTCTCTTTGAATCTTCTTTATCATGCTAAGAGGAGCAGGAAAAAGCAAAAAATTTCAGAATTGCACCTTGCAATGCGGAGAAATTACTGTTTGTGCATTTACAATATTCATTGATTTTTGCCATTGAAAAACGTCCAGAAATGATTGAAGCTACTGACTGAATGAAAGGAGCTGGCATCTCACTCTCTTTGAATCTTCTTTATCATGCTAAGAGGAGCAGGAAAAAGCAAAAAATTTCAGAATTGCACCTTGCAATGCGGAGAAATTACTGTTTGTGCATTTACAATATTCATTGATTTTTGCCATTGAAAAACGTCCAGAAATGATTGAAGCTACTGACTGAATGAAAGGAGCTGGCATCTCACTCTCTTTGAATCTTCTTTATCATGCTAAGAGGAGCAGGAAAAAGCAAAAAATTTCAGAATTGCACCTTGCAATGCGGAGAAATTACTGTTTGTGCATTTACAATATTCATTAATTTTTGCCATTGAAAAACATCATGTTATTCATATCCCAGAAATGTTTGAAGCTACTGACTGAATGAAAGAAGCTGGCATCTCACTCTCTTTGAATCTTCTTTATCATGCTAAGAGGAGCAGGAAAAAGCAAAAAATTTCAGAATTGCACCTTGCAATGCGGAGAAATTACTGTTTGTGCATTTACAATATTCATTGATTTTTGCCATTGAAAAACGTCCAGAAATGATTGAAGCTACTGACTGAATGAAAGGAGCTGGCATCTCACTCTCTTTGAATCTTCTTTATCATGCTAAGAGGAGCAGGAAAAAGCAAAAAATTTCAGAATTGCACCTTGCAATGCGGAGAAATTACTGTTTGTGCATTTACAATATTCATTGATTTTTGCCATTGAAAAACATCATGTTATTCATATACCAGAAATGTTTGAAGCTACTGACTGAATGAAAGGAGCTGGCATCTCACTCTCTTTGAATCTTCTTTATCATGCTAAGAGGAGCAGGAAAAAGCAAAAAATTTCAGAATTGCACCTTGCAATGCGGAGAAATTACTGTTTGTGCATTTACAATATTCATTGATTTTTGCCATTGAAAAACGTCCAGAAATGATTGAAGCTACTCACTGAATGAAAGGAGCTGGCATCTCACTCTCTTTGAATCTTCTTTATCATGCTAAGAGGAGCAGGAAAATGCAAGAAATTTCAGAATTGCACCTTGCAATGCGGAGAAATTACTGTTTGTGCATTTACAATATTCATTGATTTTTGCCATTGAAAAACATCCAGAAATGATTGAAGCTACTGACTGAATGAAAGGAGCTGGCATCTCACTCTCTTTGAATCTTCTTTATCATGCTAAGAGGAGCAGGAAAAAGCCAAAAATTTCAGAATTGCACCTTGCAATGCGGAGAAATTACTGTTTGTGCATTTACAATATTCATTGATTTTTGCCATTGAAAAACATCATGTTATTCATATACCAGAAATGATTGAAGCTACTGACTGAATGAAAGGAGCTGGCATCTCACTCTCTTTGAATCTTCTTTATCATGCAAAGAGGAGCAGGAAAAAGCAAAAAATTTCAGAATTGCACCTTGCAATGCGGAGAAATTACTGTTTGTGCATTTACAATATTCATTGATTTTTGCCATTGAAAAACGTCCAGAAATGATTGAAGCTACTGACTGAATGAAAGGAGCTGGCATCTCACTCTCTTTGAATCTTCTTTATCATGCTAAGAGGAGCAGGAAAAAGCAAAAAATTTCAGAATTGCACCTTGCAATGCGGAGAAATTACTGTTTGTGCATTTACAATATTCATTGATTTTTGCCATTGAAAAACGTCCAGAAATGATTGAAGCAACTGACTGAATGAAAGGAGCTGGCATCTCACTCTCTTTGAATCTTCTTTATCATGCTAAGAGGAGCAGGAAAAAGCAAAAAATTTCAGAATTGCACCTTGCAATGCGGAGAAATTACTGTTTGTGCATTTACAATATTCATTGATTTTTGCCATTGAAAAACGTCCAGAAATAATTGAAGCTACTGACTGAATGAAAGGAGCTGGCATCTCACTCTCTTTGAATCTTCTTTATCATGCTAAGAGGAGCAGGAAAAAGCAAAAAATTTCAGAATTGCAACTTGCAATGCGGAGAAATTACTGTTTGTGCATTTACAACATTCATTGATTTTTGCCATTGAAAAACATCATGTTATTCATATACCAGAAATGATTGAAGCTACTGACTGAATGAAAGGAGCTGGCATCTCACTCTCTTTGAATCTTCTTTATCATGCTAGGATTAACAGGAAAAAGCAAAAAATTTCAGAATTGCACTTTGCAATGTGGAGATATTACTGTTTGTGCATTTACAATATTCATTGATTTTTGCCATTGAAAAACATGTTTTTCATATACCAGAAATGTTTGAAGCTACTGACTGAATGAAAGGAGCTGGCATCTCACTCTCTTTGAATCTTTATCATGCTAGGATTAACAGGAAAAAGCTAAAAATTTCAGAATTGCACCGTGCAATGTGGAGATATTACTGTTTGTGCATTTACAATATTCATTGATTTTTGCCATTGAAAAACATGTTTTTCATATACCAGAAATGTTTGAAGCTACTGACTGAATGAAAGGAGCTGGCATCTCACTCTCTTTGAATCTTCTTTATCATGCTAGGATTAGCAGGAAAAAGCAAAAAATTTCAGAATTGCACCTTGCAATGTGGAGATATTACTGTTTGTGCATTTACAATATTCATTGATTTTTGCCATTGAAAAACATGTTTTTCATATACCAGAAATGTTTGAAGCTACTGACTGAATGAAAGGAGCTGGCATCTCACTCTCTTTGAATCTTCTTTATCATGCTAGGATTAACAGGAAAAAGCTAAAAATTTCAGAATTGCACCGTGCAATGTGGAGATATTACTGTTTGTGCATTTACAATATTCATTGATTTTTGCCATTGAAAAACATGTTTTTCATATACCAGAAATGTTTGAAGCTACTGACTGAATGAAAGGAGCTGGCATCTCACTCTCTTTGAATCTTCTTTATCATGCTAGGATTAACAGGAAAAAGCTAAAAATTTCAGAATTGCACCGTGCAATGTGGAGATATTACTGTTTGTGCATTTACAATATTCATTGATTTTTGCCATTGAAAAACATGTTTTTCATATACCAGAAATGTTTGAAGCTACTGACTGAATGAAAGGAGCTGGCATCTCACTCTCTTTGAATCTTCTTTATCATGCTAGGATTAGCAGGAAAAAGCAAAAAATTTCAGAATTGCACCTTGCAATGTGGAGATATTACTGTTTGTGCATTTACAATATTCATTGATTTTTGCCATTGAAAAACATGTTTTTCATATACCAGAAATGTTTGAAGCTACTGACTGAATGAAAGGAGCTGGCATCTCACTCTCTTTGAATCTTCTTTATCATGCTAGGATTAGCAGGAAAAAGCAAAAAATTTCAGAATTGCACCTTGCAATGTGGAGATATTACTGTTTGTGCATTTACAATATTCATTGATTTTTGCCATTGAAAAACATGTTTTTCATATACCAGAAATGTTTGAAGCTACTGACTGAATGAAAGGAGCTGGCATCTCACTCTCTTTGAATCTTCTTTATCATGCTAGGATTAACAGGAAAAAGCAAAAAATTTCAGAATTGCACCTTGCAATGTGGAGATATTACTGTTTGTGCATTTACAATATTCATTGATTTTTGCCATTGAAAAACATGTTTTTCATATACCAGAAATGTTTGAAGCTACTGACTGAATGAAAGGAGCTGGCATCTCACTCTCTTTGAATCTTCTTTATCATGCTAGGATTAGCAGGAAAAAGCAAAAAATTTCAGAATTGCACCTTGCAATGTGGAGATATTACTGTTTGTGCATTTACAATATTCATTGATTTTTGCCATTGAAAAACATGTTTTTCATATACCAGAAATGTTTGAAGCTACTGACTGAATGAAAGGAGCTGGCATCTCACTCTCTTTGAATCTTCTTTATCATGCTAGGATTAACAGGAAAAAGCTAAAAATTTCAGAATTGCACCGTGCAATGTGGAGATATTACTGTTTGTGCATTTACAATATTCATTGATTTTTGCCATTGAAAAACATGTTTTTCATATACCAGAAATGTTTGAAGCTACTGACTGAATGAAAGGAGCTGGCATCTCACTCTCTTTGAATCTTCTTTATCATGCTAGGATTAGCAGGAAAAAGCAAAAAATTTCAGAATTGCACCTTGCAATGTGGAGATATTACTGTTTGTGCATTTACAATATTCATTGATTTTTGCCATTGAAAAACATGTTTTTCATATACCAGAAATGTTTGAAGCTACTGACTGAATGAAAGGAGCTGGCATCTCACTCTCTTTGAATCTTCTTTATCATGCTAGGATTAACAGGAAAAAGCAAAAAATTTCAGAATTGCACCTTGCAATGTGGAGATATTACTGTTTGTGCATTTACAATATTCATTGATTTTTGCCATTGAAAAACATGTTTTTCATATACCAGAAATGTTTGAAGCTACTGACTGAATGAAAGGAGCTGGCATCTCACTCTCTTTGAATCTTCTTTATCATGCTAGGATTAACAGGAAAAAGCTAAAAATTTCAGAATTGCACCGTGCAATGTGGAGATATTACTGTTTGTGCATTTACAATATTCATTGATTTTTGCCATTGAAAAACATGTTTTTCATATACCAGAAATGTTTGAAGCTACTGACTGAATGAAAGGAGCTGGCATCTCACTCTCTTTGAATCTTCTTTATCATGCTAGGATTAACAGGAAAAAGCAAAAAATTTCAGAATTGCACCTTGCAATGTGGAGATATTACTGTTTGTGCATTTACAATATTCATTGATTTTTGCCATTGAAAAACATGTTTTTCATATACCAGAAATGTTTGAAGCTACTGACTGAATGAAAGGAGCTGGCATCTCACTCTCTTTGAATCTTCTTTATCATGCTAGGATTAACAGGAAAAAGCAAAAAATTTCAGAATTGCACCTTGCAATGTGGAGATATTACTGTTTGTGCATTTACAATATTCATTGATTTTTGCCATTGAAAAACATGTTTTTCATATACCAGAAATGTTTGAAGCTACTGACTGAATGAAAGGAGCTGGCATCTCACTCTCTTTGAATCTTCTTTATCATGCTAGGATTAACAGGAAAAAGCTAAAAATTTCAGAATTGCACCGTGCAATGTGGAGATATTACTGTTTGTGCATTTACAATATTCATTGATTTTTGCCATTGAAAAACATGTTTTTCATATACCAGAAATGTTTGAAGCTACTGACTGAATGAAAGGAGCTGGCATCTCACTCTCTTTGAATCTTCTTTATCATGCTAGGATTAACAGGAAAAAGCAAAAAATTTCAGAATTGCACCTTGCAATGTGGAGATATTACTGTTTGTGCATTTACAATATTCATTGATTTTTGCCATTGAAAAACATGTTTTTCATATACCAGAAATGTTTGAAGCTACTGACTGAATGAAAGGAGCTGGCATCTCACTCTCTTTGAATCTTCTTTATCATGCTAGGATTAACAGGAAAAAGCTAAAAATTTCAGAATTGCACCGTGCAATGTGGAGATATTACTGTTTGTGCATTTACAATATTCATTGATTTTTGCCATTGAAAAACATGTTTTTCATATACCAGAAATGTTTGAAGCTTCTGACTGAATGAAAGGAGCTGGCATCTCACTCTCTTTGAATCTTCTTTATCATGCTAGGATTAGCAGGAAAAAGCAAAAAATTTCAGAATTGCACCTTGCAATGTGGAGATATTACTGTTTGTGCATTTACAATATTCATTGATTTTTGCCATTGAAAAACATGTTTTTCATATACCAGAAATGTTTGAAGCTACTGACTGAATGAAAGGAGCTGGCATCTCACTCTCTTTGAATCTTCTTTATCATGCTAGGATTAACAGGAAAAAGCTAAAAATTTCAGAATTGCACCGTGCAATGTGGAGATATTACTGTTTGTGCATTTACAATATTCATTGATTTTTGCCATTGAAAAACATGTTTTTCATATACCAGAAATGTTTGAAGCTTCTGACTGAATGAAAGGAGCTGGCATCTCACTCTCTTTGAATCTTCTTTATCATGCTAGGATTAGCAGGAAAAAGCAAAAAATTTCAGAATTGCACCTTGCAATGTGGAGATATTACTGTTTGTGCATTTACAATATTCATTGATTTTTGCCATTGAAAAACATGTTTTTCATATACCAGAAATGTTTGAAGCTACTGACTGAATGAAAGGAGCTGGCATCTCACTCTCTTTGAATCTTCTTTATCATGCTAGGATTAACAGGAAAAAGCTAAAAATTTCAGAATTGCACCGTGCAATGTGGAGATATTACTGTTTGTGCATTTACAATATTCATTGATTTTTGCCATTGAAAAACATGTTTTTCATATACCAGAAATGTTTGAAGCTACTGACTGAATGAAAGGAGCTGGCATCTCACTCTCTTTGAATCTTCTTTATCATGCTAGGATTAACAGGAAAAAGCAAAAAATTTCAGAATTGCACCTTGCAATGCGGAGAAATTACTGTTTGTGCATTTACAATATTCATTGATTTTTGCCATTGAAAAACGTCCAGAAATGATTGAAGCTACTGACTGAATGAAAGGAGCTGGCATCTCACTCTCTTTGAATCTTCTTTATCATGCTAAGAGGAGCAGGAAAAAGCAAAAAATTTCAGAATTGCAACTTGCAATGCGGAGAAATTACTGTTTGTGCATTTACAATATTCATTGATTTTTGCCATTGAAAAACATCATGTTATTCATATACCAGAAATGATTGAAGCTACTGACTGAATGAAAGGAGCTGGCATCTCACTCTCTTTGAATCTTCTTTATCATGCTAAGAGGAGCAGGAAAAAGCAAAAAATTTCAGAATTGCACCTTGCAATGCGGAGAAATTACTGTTTGTGCATTTACAATATTCATTGATTTTTGCCATTGAAAAACGTCCAGAAATGATTGAAGCTACTGACTGAATGAAAGGAGCTGGCATCTCACTCTCTTTGAATCTTCTTTATCATGCTAAGAGGAGCAGGAAAAAGCAAAAAATTTCAGAATTGCACCTTGCAATGCGGAGAAATTACTGTTTGTGCATTTACAATATTCATTGATTTTTGCCATTGAAAAACGTCCAGAAATGATTGAAGCTACTGACTGAATGAAAGGAGCTGGCATCTCACTCTCTTTGAATCTTCTTTATCATGCTAAGAGGAGCAGGAAAAAGCAAAAAATTTCAGAATTGCACCTTGCAATGCGGAGAAATTACTGTTTGTGCATTTACAATATTCATTAATTTTTGCCATTGAAAAACATCATGTTATTCATATCCCAGAAATGTTTGAAGCTACTGACTGAATGAAAGAAGCTGGCATCTCACTCTCTTTGAATCTTCTTTATCATGCTAAGAGGAGCAGGAAAAAGCAAAAAATTTCAGAATTGCACCTTGCAATGCGGAGAAATTACTGTTTGTGCATTTACAATATTCATTGATTTTTGCCATTGAAAAACGTCCAGAAATGATTGAAGCTACTGACTGAATGAAAGGAGCTGGCATCTCACTCTCTTTGAATCTTCTTTATCATGCTAAGAGGAGCAGGAAAAAGCAAAAAATTTCAGAATTGCACCTTGCAATGCCGAGAAATTACTGTTTGTGCATTTACAATATTCATTGATTTTTGCCATTGAAAAACATCATGTTATTCATATACCAGAAATGTTTGAAGCTACTGACTGAATGAAAGGAGCTGGCATCTCACTCTCTTTGAATCTTCTTTATCATGCTAAGAGGAGCAGGAAAAAGCAAAAAATTTCAGAATTGCACCTTGCAATGCGGAGAAATTACTGTTTGTGCATTTACAATATTCATTGATTTTTGCCATTGAAAAACGTCCAGAAATGATTGAAGCTACTCACTGAATGAAAGGAGCTGGCATCTCACTCTCTTTGAATCTTCTTTATCATGCTAAGAGGAGCAGGAAAATGCAAGAAATTTCAGAATTGCACCTTGCAATGCGGAGAAATTACTGTTTGTGCATTTACAATATTCATTGATTTTTGCCATTGAAAAACATCCAGAAATGATTGAAGCTACTGACTGAATGAAAGGAGCTGGCATCTCACTCTCTTTGAATCTTCTTTATCATGCTAAGAGGAGCAGGAAAAAGCCAAAAATTTCAGAATTGCACCTTGCAATGCGGAGAAATTACTGTTTGTGCATTTACAATATTCATTGATTTTTGCCATTGAAAAACATCATGTTATTCATATACCAGAAATGATTGAAGCTACTGACTGAATGAAAGGAGCTGGCATCTCACTCTCTTTGAATCTTCTTTATCATGCAAAGAGGAGCAGGAAAAAGCAAAAAATTTCAGAATTGCACCTTGCAATGCGGAGAAATTACTGTTTGTGCATTTACAATATTCATTGATTTTTGCCATTGAAAAACGTCCAGAAATGATTGAAGCTACTGACTGAATGAAAGGAGCTGGCATCTCACTCTCTTTGAATCTTCTTTATCATGCTAAGAGGAGCAGGAAAAAGCAAAAAATTTCAGAATTGCACCTTGCAATGCGGAGATATTACTGTTTGTGCATTTACAATATTCATTGATTTTTGCCATTGAAAAACATGTTTTTCATATACCAGAAATGTTTGAAGCTACTGACTGAATGAAAGGAGCTGGCATCTCACTCTCTTTGAATCTTCTTTATCATGCTAGGATTAGCAGGAAAAAGCAAAAAATTTCAGAATTGCACCTTGCAATGTGGAGATATTACTGTTTGTGCATTTACAATATTCATTGATTTTTGCCATTGAAAAACATGTTTTTCATATACCAGAAATGTTTGAAGCTACTGACTGAATGAAAGGAGCTGGCATCTCACTCTCTTTGAATCTTCTTTATCATGCTAGGATTAGCAGGAAAAAGCAAAAAATTTCAGAATTGCACCTTGCAATGTGGAGATATTACTGTTTGTGCATTTACAATATTCATTGATTTTTGCCATTGAAAAACATGTTTTTCATATACCAGAAATGTTTGAAGCTACTGACTGAATGAAAGGAGCTGGCATCTCACTCTCTTTGAATCTTCTTTATCATGCTAGGATTAGCAGGAAAAAGCAAAAAATTTCAGAATTGCACCTTGCAATGTGGAGATATTACTGTTTGTGCATTTACAATATTCATTGATTTTTGCCATTGAAAAACATGTTTTTCATATACCAGAAATGTTTGAAGCTACTGACTGAATGAAAGGAGCTGGCATCTCACTCTCTTTGAATCTTCTTTATCATGCTAGGATTAGCAGGAAAAAGCAAAAAATTTCAGAATTGCACCTTGCAATGTGGAGATATTACTGTTTGTGCATTTACAATATTCATTGATTTTTGCCATTGAAAAACATGTTTTTCATATACCAGAAATGTTTGAAGCTACTGACTGAATGAAAGGAGCTGGCATCTCACTCTCTTTGAATCTTCTTTATCATGCTAGGATTAACAGGAAAAAGCTAAAAATTTCAGAATTGCACCGTGCAATGTGGAGATATTACTGTTTGTGCATTTACAATATTCATTGATTTTTGCCATTGAAAAACATGTTTTTCATATACCAGAAATGTTTGAAGCTACTGACTGAATGAAAGGAGCTGGCATCTCACTCTCTTTGAATCTTCTTTATCATGCTAGGATTAGCAGGAAAAAGCAAAAAATTTCAGAATTGCACCTTGCAATGTGGAGATATTACTGTTTGTGCATTTACAATATTCATTGATTTTTGCCATTGAAAAACATGTTTTTCATATACCAGAAATGTTTGAAGCTACTGACTGAATGAAAGGAGCTGGCATCTCACTCTCTTTGAATCTTCTTTATCATGCTAGGATTAACAGGAAAAAGCAAAAAATTTCAGAATTGCACCTTGCAATGTGGAGATATTACTGTTTGTGCATTTACAATATTCATTGATTTTTGCCATTGAAAAACATGTTTTTCATATACCAGAAATGTTTGAAGCTACTGACTGAATGAAAGGAGCTGGCATCTCACTCTCTTTGAATCTTCTTTATCATGCTAGGATTAACAGGAAAAAGCTAAAAATTTCAGAATTGCACCGTGCAATGTGGAGATATTACTGTTTGTGCATTTACAATATTCATTGATTTTTGCCATTGAAAAACATGTTTTTCATATACCAGAAATGTTTGAAGCTACTGACTGAATGAAAGGAGCTGGCATCTCACTCTCTTTGAATCTTCTTTATCATGCTAGGATTAACAGGAAAAAGCAAAAAATTTCAGAATTGCACCTTGCAATGTGGAGATATTACTGTTTGTGCATTTACAATATTCATTGATTTTTGCCATTGAAAAACATGTTTTTCATATACCAGAAATGTTTGAAGCTACTGACTGAATGAAAGGAGCTGGCATCTCACTCTCTTTGAATCTTCTTTATCATGCTAGGATTAACAGGAAAAAGCAAAAAATTTCAGAATTGCACCTTGCAATGTGGAGATATTACTGTTTGTGCATTTACAATATTCATTGATTTTTGCCATTGAAAAACATGTTTTTCATATACCAGAAATGTTTGAAGCTACTGACTGAATGAAAGGAGCTGGCATCTCACTCTCTTTGAATCTTCTTTATCATGCTAGGATTAACAGGAAAAAGCTAAAAATTTCAGAATTGCACCGTGCAATGTGGAGATATTACTGTTTGTGCATTTACAATATTCATTGATTTTTGCCATTGAAAAACATGTTTTTCATATACCAGAAATGTTTGAAGCTACTGACTGAATGAAAGGAGCTGGCATCTCACTCTCTTTGAATCTTCTTTATCATGCTAGGATTAACAGGAAAAAGCAAAAAATTTCAGAATTGCACCTTGCAATGTGGAGATATTACTGTTTGTGCATTTACAATATTCATTGATTTTTGCCATTGAAAAACATGTTTTTCATATACCAGAAATGTTTGAAGCTACTGACTGAATGAAAGGAGCTGGCATCTCACTCTCTTTGAATCTTCTTTATCATGCTAGGATTAACAGGAAAAAGCTAAAAATTTCAGAATTGCACCGTGCAATGTGGAGATATTACTGTTTGTGCATTTACAATATTCATTGATTTTTGCCATTGAAAAACATGTTTTTCATATACCAGAAATGTTTGAAGCTTCTGACTGAATGAAAGGAGCTGGCATCTCACTCTCTTTGAATCTTCTTTATCATGCTAGGATTAGCAGGAAAAAGCAAAAAATTTCAGAATTGCACCTTGCAATGTGGAGATATTACTGTTTGTGCATTTACAATATTCATTGATTTTTGCCATTGAAAAACATGTTTTTCATATACCAGAAATGTTTGAAGCTACTGACTGAATGAAAGGAGCTGGCATCTCACTCTCTTTGAATCTTCTTTATCATGCTAGGATTAACAGGAAAAAGCTAAAAATTTCAGAATTGCACCGTGCAATGTGGAGATATTACTGTTTGTGCATTTACAATATTCATTGATTTTTGCCATTGAAAAACATGTTTTTCATATACCAGAAATGTTTGAAGCTTCTGACTGAATGAAAGGAGCTGGCATCTCACTCTCTTTGAATCTTCTTTATCATGCTAGGATTAGCAGGAAAAAGCAAAAAATTTCAGAATTGCACCTTGCAATGTGGAGATATTACTGTTTGTGCATTTACAATATTCATTGATTTTTGCCATTGAAAAACATGTTTTTCATATACCAGAAATGTTTGAAGCTACTGACTGAATGAAAGGAGCTGGCATCTCACTCTCTTTGAATCTTCTTTATCATGCTAGGATTAACAGGAAAAAGCTAAAAATTTCAGAATTGCACCGTGCAATGTGGAGATATTACTGTTTGTGCATTTACAATATTCATTGATTTTTGCCATTGAAAAACATGTTTTTCATATACCAGAAATGTTTGAAGCTACTGACTGAATGAAAGGAGCTGGCATCTCACTCTCTTTGAATCTTCTTTATCATGCTAGGATTAACAGGAAAAAGCAAAAAATTTCAGAATTGCACCTTGCAATGCGGAGAAATTACTGTTTGTGCATTTACAATATTCATTGATTTTTGCCATTGAAAAACGTCCAGAAATGATTGAAGCTACTGACTGAATGAAAGGAGCTGGCATCTCACTCTCTTTGAATCTTCTTTATCATGCTAAGAGGAGCAGGAAAAAGCAAAAAATTTCAGAATTGCAACTTGCAATGCGGAGAAATTACTGTTTGTGCATTTACAATATTCATTGATTTTTGCCATTGAAAAACATCATGTTATTCATATACCAGAAATGATTGAAGCTACTGACTGAATGAAAGGAGCTGGCATCTCACTCTCTTTGAATCTTCTTTATCATGCTAAGAGGAGCAGGAAAAAGCAAAAAATTTCAGAATTGCACCTTGCAATGCGGAGAAATTACTGTTTGTGCATTTACAATATTCATTGATTTTTGCCATTGAAAAACGTCCAGAAATGATTGAAGCTACTGACTGAATGAAAGGAGCTGGCATCTCACTCTCTTTGAATCTTCTTTATCATGCTAAGAGGAGCAGGAAAAAGCAAAAAATTTCAGAATTGCACCTTGCAATGCGGAGAAATTACTGTTTGTGCATTTACAATATTCATTGATTTTTGCCATTGAAAAACGTCCAGAAATGATTGAAGCTACTGACTGAATGAAAGGAGCTGGCATCTCACTCTCTTTGAATCTTCTTTATCATGCTAAGAGGAGCAGGAAAAAGCAAAAAATTTCAGAATTGCACCTTGCAATGCGGAGAAATTACTGTTTGTGCATTTACAATATTCATTAATTTTTGCCATTGAAAAACATCATGTTATTCATATCCCAGAAATGTTTGAAGCTACTGACTGAATGAAAGAAGCTGGCATCTCACTCTCTTTGAATCTTCTTTATCATGCTAAGAGGAGCAGGAAAAAG
>NW_027367118.1:52500-61792 GCF_046119375.1 Phyllobates terribilis | reverse complement strand
AGCTGGCCAGGCGGGACGACACCACCACCAGCAGCCGCGTCCCAGCTGGACAGGCGGGACGACACCACCACCAGCAGCCGCGTCCCAGCTGGCCAGAGGGGACGACACCACCACACGCGTCCCAGCTGGCCAGGCGGGACGACACCACCACCAGCAGCCGCGTCCCAGCTGGACAGGGAGGGGGGGGGGGGGGGGGGGACACCACCACCAGATGTCGCGTCCCAGCTGGCCGGGGGGGGGGGGACGGACACCACCACCACCAGCAGCCGCGTCCCAGCGGGCCAGGGAGGACGACACCACCACCAGCAGCCGCGTCCCAGCCGGCCAGGTGGGAGACGGTCTCTGCTGGCTCACGCCATACACATACACACATATACATATATACTCAAACCAAGGAAGAAGAGGGTAGCCGGGTTGCGTTATACTACTTAACCGGAATTACTCAAAATGAAGGGACTTTGTCGTTTTTTAGACCCTGGGTCACTCCCACTGTCAGAGGTGCGGGCATCCAGGTGTCCGGAATAGGGGGTGCGGGCATCCAGGTGTCCGGAGTGGGGTCAATAAACTTTGGGTACATCCGGTTAACATCTGTACCATGTTCGGCTAAGTAACGGGATTAGGGTGAATAAACTTTGGGTACATCCGGTTAACATCTGTACCATGTTCTGCTAAGTAACGGGATTAGGGTCAATAAACTTTGGGTACATCCGGTTAACATCTGTACTATGTTCTGCTAAGTAACGGGATTAGGGTGAATAAACTTTGGGTACATCCGGTTAACATCTGCACCATGTTCTGGTAAGTAACGGGATTAGGGTGAATAAACTTTGGGTACATCCGGTTAACATCTGTACTATGTTCTGCTAAGTAACCGGATTTACTTAAAATGAAGGGACTTTGCCATTTTTTAGACCCTGGGTCACTCCCACTGTCAGAGGTGCGGGCATTCAGGTGTCTGTACCCGCTGGCCAGGGGGGGCGACACCACCACCAGCAGCCGTGTCCCAGCTGACCAGGCGGGACGACACCACCAGCAGCCGCGTCCCAACGGGCCAGGGGGGACACTACCACCAGCAGCCGCATCCCAGCTGGCCAGGGGGGACACCACCACCAGCAGCCGCGTCCCAGCTGGCCAGGGGGGACGACACCACCACCAGCAGCCGCGTCCCAGCTGGCCAGGGGGGACGACACCACCACCAGCAGCCGCGTCCCAGCAGGACAGCGGGGACGACACCATCACCAGCAGCCGCGTCCCAGCTGGCCAGGCGGGACGACACCACCACCAGCAGCCGCATCCCAGCTGGCCAGGCGGGACAACATCACCACCAGCAGCCGCATCCCAGCTGGCCAATGGGGACATCACCAGCAGCCGCGTCCCAGCTGGTCAGGTGGGACGACACCTCCACCAGCAGCCGCGTCCCAGCTGGCCAGGGGGGGCGACACCACCACCAGCAGCCGCGTCCCAGCTGGCTAGGGGACGACACCACCACCAGCAGCCGCGTCCCAGCTCGCCAGGGGGGAGACACCACCACCAGCAGCCAAGTCCCAGCTGGTCAGGGGGGACGACACCACCACCAGCAGCCGAGTCCCAGCTGGCCAGGGGGGACGACACCACCACCAGGAGCCGCGTCCCAGCTGGCCAGGGGGTAGACGGCCTCTGCTGGCTCACGCCATACACATACACACATATACATATATACTCAAACCAAGATAGAAGAGGATAGCAGGGTTGCGTTATCATGGAGGCTGGAGAGCCGCGTCTCCACAATGATTCGTTATCTAACTGAAGAAAAAAAAAAAAGGGAAATTAATTTGACATAATATAAATATATAATGATACAATATATACATATAAGACCACCAGGAGCCGGGTCCCAGCTGGCCAGGGGGGACACCACCACCAGCAGCCGCGTCCTAGCTGGCCAGGGGGGACGACACCACCACCAGCAGCCGCGTCCCAGCTGGCCAGGGGGGACGACACCACCACCAGCAGCCGCGTCCCCGCTGGCCAGGGGGGACGACACCACCACCAGCAGCCGCGTCCCAGCTGGCCAGGGGGGACACCACCACCACCAGCAGCCGCGTCCCAGCTGGCCAGGGGGGACACCACCACCAGCAGTCGCGTCCCAGCTGGCCAGGGGGGACACCACCACCAGCAGTCGCGTCCCAGCTGGCCAGGGGGGATACCACCACCAGCAGCCGCGTCCTAGCTGGCCAGGGGGGACGACACCACCACCAGCAGCCGCGTCCCAGCGGCCCAGGGGAGACACCACCACCAGCAGCCGCGTCCCAGCTGGCCAGGGGGGACACCACCACCAGCAGCCGCGTCCCAGCTGGCCAGGAGGGACACCACCACCAGCAGTCGCGTCCCAGCTGGCCAGGGGGGACACCACCACCAGCAGCCGCGTCCCAGCTGGCCAGGGGGGACAACACCACCACCAGCAGCCGCGTCCCAGCGGGCCAGGGGGGACGACACCACCACTAGCAGCCGCGTCCCAGCCGGCCAGGTGGGAGACGGCCTCTGCTGGCTCACGCCATACACATACACACATATACATATATACTCAAACCAAGGAAGAAGAGGGTAGCCGGGTTGCATTATACTACTTAACCGGAATTACTCAAAATGAAGGGACTTTGTCGTTTTTTTAGACCCTGGTCACTCCCACTGTCAGAGGTGCGGGCATCCAGGTGTCCGGAATAGGGGGTGCGGGCATCCAGGTGTCCGGAGTGGGGTCAATAAACTTTGGGTACATCCGGTTAACATCTGTACCATGTTCGGCTAAGTAATGGGATTAGGGTCAATAAACTTTGGGTACATCCGGTTAACATCTGCACCATGTTCTGGTAAGTAACGGGATTAGGGTGAATAAACTTTGGGTACATCCGGTTAACATCTGTACTATGTTCTGCTAAGTAACCGGATTTACTCAAAATGAAGGGACTTTGCCATTTTTTAGACCCTGGGTCACTCCCACTGTCAGAGGTGCGGGCATTCAGGTGTCTGTACCCGCTGGCCAGGGGGGGCGACACCACCACCAGCAGCCGCGTCCCAGCTGGCCAGGCGGGACGATACCACCAACAGCCGCGTCCCAACGGGCCAGGGGGGACACTACCACCAGCAGCCGCATCCCAGCTGGCCAGGGGGGACACCACCACCAGCAGCCGCGTCCCAGCAGGACAGCGGGGACGACACCACCACCAGCAGCCGCGTCCCAGCTGGCCAGGGGGGACACCACCACCAGCAGCCGCGTCCCAGCAGGACAGCGGGGACGACACCACCACCAGCAGCCGCGTCCCAGCTGGCCAGAGGGGACGACACCACCACCCGCGTCCCAGCTGGCCAGGCGGGACGACACCACCACCAGCAGCCGCGTCCCAGCTGGACAGGCGGGACGACACCACCACCAGCAGCCGCGTCCCAGCTGGCCAGAGGGGACGACACCACCACACGCGTCCCAGCTGGCCAGGCGGGACGACACCACCACCAGCAGCCGCGTCCCAGCTGGACAGGGAGGGGGGGGGGGGGGGACACCACCACCAGATGTCGCGTCCCAGCTGGCCGGGGGGGGGGGGGGACGGACACCACCACCACCAGCAGCCGCGTCCCAGCGGGCCAGGGAGGACGACACCACCACCAGCAGCCGCGTCCCAGCCGGCCAGGTGGGAGACGGTCTCTGCTGGCTCACGCCATACACATACACACATATACATATATACTCAAACCAAGGAAGAAGAGGGTAGCCGGGTTGCGTTATACTACTTAACCGGAATTACTCAAAATGAAGGGACTTTGTCGTTTTTTAGACCCTGGGTCACTCCCACTGTCAGAGGTGCGGGCATCCAGGTGTCCGGAATAGGGGGTGCGGGCATCCAGGTGTCCGGAGTGGGGTCAATAAACTTTGGGTACATCCGGTTAACATCTGTACCATGTTCGGCTAAGTAACGGGATTAGGGTGAATAAACTTTGGGTACATCCGGTTAACATCTGTACCATGTTCTGCTAAGTAACGGGATTAGGGTCAATAAACTTTGGGTACATCCGGTTAACATCTGTACTATGTTCTGCTAAGTAACGGGATTAGGGTGAATAAACTTTGGGTACATCCGGTTAACATCTGCACCATGTTCTGGTAAGTAACGGGATTAGGGTGAATAAACTTTGGGTACATCCGGTTAACATCTGTACTATGTTCTGCTAAGTAACCGGATTTACTTAAAATGAAGGGACTTTGCCATTTTTTAGACCCTGGGTCACTCCCACTGTCAGAGGTGCGGGCATTCAGGTGTCTGTACCCGCTGGCCAGGGGGGGCGACACCACCACCAGCAGCCGTGTCCCAGCTGACCAGGCGGGACGACACCACCAGCAGCCGCGTCCCAACGGGCCAGGGGGGACACTACCACCAGCAGCCGCATCCCAGCTGGCCAGGGGGGACACCACCACCAGCAGCCGCGTCCCAGCTGGCCAGGGGGGACGACACCACCACCAGCAGCCGCGTCCCAGCTGGCCAGGGGGGACGACACCACCACCAGCAGCCGCGTCCCAGCAGGACAGCGGGGACGACACCACCACCAGCAGCCGCGTCCCAGCTGGCCAGGCGGGACGACACCACCACCAGCAGCCGCATCCCAGCTGGCCAGGCGGGACAACATCACCACCACAGCCGCATCCCAGCTGGCCAATGGGGACATCACCAGCAGCCGCGTCCCAGCTGGTCAGGTGGGACGACACCTCCACCAGCAGCCGCGTCCCAGCTGGCCAGGGGGGGCAACACCACCACCAGCAGCCGCGTCCCAGCTGGCTAGGGGACGACACCACCACCAGCAGCCGCGTCCCAGCTCGCCAGGGGGGAGACACCACCACCAGCAGCCAAGTCCCAGCTGGTCAGGGGGGACGACACCACCACCAGCAGCCGAGTCCCAGCTGGCCAGGGGGGACGACACCACCACCAGGAGCCGCGTCCCAGCTGGCCAGGGGGTATACGGCCTCTGCTGGCTCACGCCATACACATACACACATATACATATATACTCAAACCAAGTTAGAAGAGGATAGCCGGGTTGCGTTATCATGGAGGCTGGAGAGCCGCGTCTCCACAATGATTCGTTATCTAACTGAAGAAAAAAAAAAAAGGGAAATTAATTTGACATAATATAAATATATAATGATACAATATATACATATAAGACCACCAGGAGCCGGGTCCCAGCTGGCCAGGGGGGACACCACCACCAGCAGCCGCGTCCTAGCTGGCCAGGGGGGACACCACCACCAGCAGCCGCGTCCTAGCTGGGCAGGCGGGACGACACCACCACCAGCAGCCGCGTCCCAGCTGGCCAGGGGAGACGACACCACCACCAGCAGCCGCATCCCAGCTGGCCAGGCAGGACAACATCACCACCAGCAGCCGCATCCCAGCTGGCCAATGGGGACATCACCAGCAGCCGCGTCCCAGCTGGTCAGGTGGGACGACACCTCCACCAGCAGCCGCGTCCCAGCTGGCCAGGGGGGGCGACACCACCACCAGCAGCCGCGTCCCAGCTGGCTAGGGGACGACACCACCACCAGCAGCCGCGTCCCAGCTGGCCAGGGGGGACAACACCACCACCAGCAGCCGCGTCCCAGCGGGCCAGGGGGGACGACACCACCACCAGCAGCCGCGTCCCAGCCGGCCAGGTGGGAGACGGCCTCTGCTGGCTCACGCCATACACATACACACATATACATATATACTCAAACCAAGGAAGAAGAGGGTAGCCGGGTTGCATTATACTACTTAACCGGAATTACTCAAAATGAAGGGACTTTGTCGTTTTTTAGACCCTGGTCACTCCCACTGTCAGAGGTGCGGGCATCCAGGTGTCCGGAATAGGGGGTGCGGGCATCCAGGTGTCCGGAGTGGGGTCAATAAACTTTGGGTACATCCGGTTAACATCTGTACCATGTTCTGCTAAGTAACGGGATTAGGGTGAATAAACTTTGGGTACATCCGGTTAACATCTGTACCATGTTCGGCTAAGTAACGGGATTAGGGTCAATAAACTTTGGGTACATCCGGTTAACATCTGCACCATGTTCTGGTAAGTAACGGGATTAGGGTGAATAAACTTTGGGTACATCCGGTTAACATCTGCACCATGTTCTGGTAAGTAACGGGATTAGGGTGAATAAACTTTGGGTACATCCGGTTAACATCTGTACCATGTTCTGCTAAGTAACGGGATTAGGGTGAATAAACTTTGGGTACATCCGGTTAACATCTGCACCATGTTCTGCTAAGTAACGGGATTAGGGTGAATAAACTTTTGGTACATCCGGTTAACATCTGTACCATGTTCGGCTAAGTAACGGTATTAGGGTCAATAAACTTTGGGTACATCCGGTTAACATCTGTACTATGTTCTGCTAAGTAACCGGATTTACTTAAAATGAAGGGACTTTGCCATTTTTTAGACCCTGGGTCACTCTCACTGTCAGAGCTGCGGGCATTCAGGTGTCTGTACCCGCTGGCCAGGGGGGGCGACACCACCACCAGCAGCCGTGTCCCAGCTGACCAGGCGGGACGACACCACCAGCAGCCGCGTCCCAACGGGCCAGGGGGGACACTACCACCAGCAGCCGCATCCCAGCTGGCCAGGGGGGACACCACCACCAGCAGCCGCGTCCCAGCTGGCCAGGGGGGACGACACCACCACCAGCAGCCGCGTCCCAGCTGGCCAGGGGGGACGACACCACCAGCAGCCGCATCCCAACGGGCCAGGGGGGACACTACCACCAGCAGCCGCATCCCAGCTGGCCAGGGGGGACACCACCACCAGCAGCCGCGTCCCAGCGGGCCAGGGAGGACGACACCACCACCAGCAGCCGCGTCCCAGCCGGCCAGGTGGGAGACGGCCTCTGCTGGCTCACGCCATACACATACACACATATACATATATACTCAAACCAAGTTAGAAGAGGATAGCCGGGTTGCGTTATCATGGAGGCTGGAGAGCCGTGTCTCCACAATGCTTCGTTATCTAACTGAAGAAAAAAAAAAAAGGGAAATTAATTTGCCATAATATAAATATATAATGATACAATATATACATATAAGACCACCAGCAGCCGCGTCCCAGCTGGCCAGGGGGGACACCACCACCAGCAGCCGCGTCCCAGCTGGCCAGGCGTGACGACACCACCACCAGCAGCCACGTCCCAGCTGGGCAGGCGGGACGACACCACCACCAGCAGCCGCGTCCCAGCTGGCGAGGGGGGACGACACCACCACCAGCAGCCGCGTCCCAGCTGGACAGCGGGGACGACACCACCACCAGCAGCCAAATCCCAGCTGGCCAGGGGGGACGACACCACCACCAGCAGCCAAGTCCCAGCTGTCCAGGGGGGCGACACCACCAGCAGCCGCGTCCCAGCAGGCCAGGGGGGGAGACACCACCACCAGCAGCCGCGTCCCAGCTGGCCAGGGGGGACGACACCACCACCAGCAGCCGCGTCCCAGCTGGCCAGGGGGGAAGACACCACCACCAGCAGCCGCGTCCCAGCGGGCCAGGGAGGACGACACCACCACCAGCAGCCGCGTCCCAGCTGGCCAGGGGGGACGACACCACCACCAGCAGCCGCGTCCCAGCTGGCCAGGGGGGACGACACCACCACCAGCAGCCGCGTCCCAGCAGGCCAGGGGGGGAGACACCACCACCAGCAGCCGCGTCCCAGCTGGCCAGGGGGGACGACACCACCACCAGCAGCCGCGTCCCAGCTGGCCAGGGGGGACGACACCACCACCAGCAGCCGCGTCCCAGGGAGGACGACACCACCACCAGCAGCCGCGTCCCAGCTGGCCAGGGGGGACGACACCACCACCAGCAGCCGCGTCCCAGCTGGCCAGGGGGGACGACACCACCACCAGCAGCCGCGTCCCGGCTGGCCAGGGGGGACGACACCACCACCAGCAGCCGCGTCCCAGCTGGCCAGGGAGGACGACACCACCACCAGCAGCCGCGTCCCAGCTGGCCAGTTGGGACATACACAAAGAAACACACATACACAGGGAGTAACGCACACAGGAGGAAGACAGCACACATATATATATATTAGATGGTTGCCCGATTCAAACACATCGGGTATTCTAGAATATGTATGTAGTTTATTTATGAAGATTTAAGAATAATGCAATACATGCGGGCGTGCGGCGGTGTAGGTGTGCAGTGGTGTGGTTGTCTGTCACCCTGTGGCTTTGTACTCCTGTAGCTGTGTCCCTCTGTAGCTGTGTCCCTCTGTAGCTGTGTCCCCCTGTGCCTGCTGTCTCCCCCGTGTGCGGTGTCTGTCTGTACCTGCTCCCCATGTCCCCCTGGCTCTGCCTGTGGCCCATATCTCGCTGTCTCTGGCTGTCCCCCGTGTCCCCCTGTCTCTGGCTGTCCCCCGTGTCCCCTAGTGTCTGGCTGCCCCCCCGTGACCCCCTGTCTCTGGCTGTCCCCCGTGACCCCCTGTCTCTGCCTGTCCCCCGTGTCCCCCTGTGTCTCTGGCTGTCCCTCATGTCCCCCTGTCTCTGGCTGTCCCTAGTGTCCCCCTGTGTCTCTGGCTGTCCCTCATGTCCCCCTGTCTCTGGCTGTCCCCCGTGTCCCCCTGTGGCTCTGGCTGTCCCCCGTGTCCCCCTGTCTCTGGCTGTCCCCAGTGTCCCCCTGTGTCTCTGGCTGTCCCCAGTGTCCCCCTGTGTCTCTGGCTGTCCCCCGTGTCCCCCTGTGTCTCTGGCTGTCCCCCGTGTCCCCCTGTGTCTCTGGCTGTCCCCCGTGTCCCCCTGTCTCTGGCTGTCCCCCGTGTCCCCCTGTGGCTCTGGCTGTCCCCCTGTGGCTCTGGCTGTCCCCCTGTCTCTGGCTGTCCCCCTGTCTCTGGCTGTCCCCCGTGTCCCCCTGTCTCTGGCTGTCCCCCGTGTCCCCCTGTGGCTCTGGCTGTCCCCCTGTGGCTCTGGCTGTCCCCCTGTCTCTGGCTGTCCCCCGTGTCCCCCTGTGTCTCTGGCTGTCCCCCTGTCTCTGGCTGTCCCCCGTGTCCCCCTGAGTCTCTGGCTGTCCCCCGTGTCCCCCTGTGTCTCTGGCTGTCCCCCGTGTCCCCCTGTGGCTCTGGCTGTCCCCCGTGTCCCCCTGTCTCTGGCTGTCCCCCGTGTCCCCCTGTGGCTCTGGCTGTCCCCCTGTGGCTCTGGCTGTCCCCCGTGTCCCCCTGTGTCTCTGGCTGTCCCCCGTGTCCCCCTGTGTCTCTGGCTGTCCCCCATGTCTCTGGCTGTCCCCCGTGTCCCCCTGT
>NW_027367118.1:45000-47500 GCF_046119375.1 Phyllobates terribilis | reverse complement strand
GATACTTAGTCGTTTTTGCAAAATTTCTGACTTTTTGGAAAATTTCACAATTTTGTGAAAACTTCCACAAAATGAGGTTCTAGTATGTTAGAGGGCATCCCAGGAGGGCTCCAAAAGTGTGGGTAAAATATATATCCCACAGGGGGAAAATTGAAAAAAAGTTGAAAAAAAAAATTTTTGGGGACTTAGAAAATTTTTCAACTTTTGTCAGACTTCCAGACAGGGGAGCATGTCAGTGCGCGCATCCGATTTCAGTTCCAGAGCGATTCGCGCGATGAGTCCTTGATACTTAGTCGTTTTTGCAAAATTTCTGACTTTTTGGAAAATTTCACAATTTTGTGAAAACTTCCACAAAATGAGGTTCTAGTATGTTAGAGGGCATCCCAGGAGGGCTCCAAAAGTGTGGGTAAAATATATATCCCACAGGGGGAAAATTGAAAAAAAGTTGAAAAAAAAAATTTTTGGGGACTTAGAAAATTTTTCAACTTTTGTCAGACTTCCAGACAGGGGAGCGTGTCAGTGCGCGCATCCGATTTCAGTTCCAGAGCGATTCGCGCGATGAGTCCTTGATACTTAGTCGTTTTTGGCAAAATTTCTGACTTTTTGAAAATTTCACAATTTTGTGAAAACTTCCACAAAATGAGGTTCTAGTATGTTAGAGGGCATCCCAGGAGGGCTCCAAAAGTGTGGGTAAAATATATATCCCACAGGGGGAAAATTGAAAAAAAGTTGAAAAAAAAAATTTTTGGGGACTTAGAAAATTTTCACACATGTGTCAGACTTCCAGAGAGGGGAGCATGTCAGTGCGCGCATCCGATTTCAGTTCCAGAGCGATTCGCGCGATGAGTCCTTGATACTTAGTCGTTTTTGCAAAATTTCTGACTTTTTGGAAAATTTCACAATTTTGTGAAAACTTCCACAAAATGAGGTTCTAGTATGTTAGAGGGCATCCCAGGAGGGCTCCAAAAGTGTGGGTAAAATATATATCCCACAGGGGGAAAATTGAAAAAAAGTTGAAAAAAAAAATTTTTGGGGACTTAGAAAATTTTTCAACTTTTGTCAGACTTCCAGACAGGGGAGCATGTCAGTGCGCGCATCCGATTTCAGTTCCAGAGCGATTCGCGCGATGAGTCCTTGATACTTAGTCGTTTTTGCAAAATTTCTGACTTTTTGGAAAATTTCACAATTTTGTGAAAACTTCCACAAAATGAGGTTCTAGTATGTTAGAGGGCATCCCAGGAGGGCTCCAAAAGTGTGGGTAAAATATATATCCCACAGGGGGAAAATTGAAAAAAAGTTGAAAAAAAAAATTTTTGGGGACTTAGAAAATTTTTCAACTTTTGTCAGACTTCCAGACAGGGGAGCGTGTCAGTGCGCGCATCCGATTTCAGTTCCAGAGCGATTCGCGCGATGAGTCCTTGATACTTAGTCGTTTTTGGCAAAATTTCTGACTTTTTGAAAATTTCACAATTTTGTGAAAACTTCCACAAAATGAGGTTCTAGTATGTTAGAGGGCATCCCAGGAGGGCTCCAAAAGTGTGGGTAAAATATATATCCCACAGGGGGAAAATTGAAAAAAAGTTGAAAAAAAAAATTTTTGGGGACTTAGAAAATTTTCACACATGTGTCAGACTTCCAGAGAGGGGAGCATGTCAGTGCGCGCATCCGATTTCAGTTCCAGAGCGATTCGCGCGATGAGTCCTTGATACTTAGTCGTTTTTGCAAAATTTCTGACTTTTTGGAAAATTTCACAATTTTGTGAAAACTTCCACAAAATGAGGTTCTAGTATGTTAGAGGGCATCCCAGGAGGGCTCCAAAAGTGTGGGTAAAATATATATCCCACAGGGGGAAAATTGAAAAAAAGTTGAAAAAAAAAATTTTTGGGGACTTAGAAAATTTTTCAACTTTTGTCAGACTTCCAGACAGGGGAGCGTGTCAGTGCGCGCATCCGATTTCAGTTCCAGAGCGATTCGCGCGATGAGTCCTTGATACTTAGTCGTTTTTGGCAAAATTTCTGACTTTTTGAAAATTTCACAATTTTGTGAAAACTTCCACAAAATGAGGTTCTAGTATGTTAGAGGGCATCCCAGGAGGGCTCCAAAAGTGTGGGTAAAATATATATCCCACAGGGGGAAAATTGAAAAAAAGTTGAAAAAAAAAATTTTTGGGGACTTAGAAAATTTTCACACATGTGTCAGACTTCCAGAGAGGGGAGCATGTCAGTGCGCGCATCCGATTTCAGTTCCAGAGCGATTCGCGCGATGAGTCCTTGATACTTAGTCGTTTTTGCAAAATTTCTGACTTTTTGGAAAATTTCACAATTTTGTGAAAACTTCCACAAAATGAGGTTCTAGTATGTTAGAGGGCATCCCAGGAGGGCTCCAAAAGTGTGGGTAAAATATATATCCCACAGGGGGAAAATTGAAAAAAAGTTGAAAAAAAAAATTTTTGGGGACTTAGAAAATTTTTCAACTTTTGTCAGACTTCCAGACAGGGGAG
>NW_027367118.1:27500-32500 GCF_046119375.1 Phyllobates terribilis | reverse complement strand
ATTGAAAAAAAGTTGAAAAAAAAAATTTTTGGGGACTTAGAAAATTTTCACACATGTGTCAGACTTCCAGAGAGGGGAGCATGTCAGTGCGCGCATCCGATTTCAGTTCCAGAGCGATTCGCGCGATGAGTCCTTGATACTTAGTCGTTTTTGCAAAATTTCTGACTTTTTGGAAAATTTCACAATTTTGTGAAAACTTCCACAAAATGAGGTTCTAGTATGTTAGAGGGCATCCCAGGAGGGCTCCAAAAGTGTGGGTAAAATATATATCCCACAGGGGGAAAATTGAAAAAAAGTTGAAAAAAAAAATTTTTGGGGACTTAGAAAATTTTTCAACTTTTGTCAGACTTCCAGACAGGGGAGCGTGTCAGTGCGCGCATCCGATTTCAGTTCCAGAGCGATTCGCGCGATGAGTCCTTGATACTTAGTCGTTTTTGGCAAAATTTCTGACTTTTTGAAAATTTCACAATTTTGTGAAAACTTCCACAAAATGAGGTTCTAGTATGTTAGAGGGCATCCCAGGAGGGCTCCAAAAGTGTGGGTAAAATATATATCCCACAGGGGGAAAATTGAAAAAAAGTTGAAAAAAAAAATTTTTGGGGACTTAGAAAATTTTTCAACTTTTGTCAGACTTCCAGACAGGGGAGCGTGTCAGTGCGCGCATCCGATTTCAGTTCCAGAGCGATTCGCGCGATGAGTCCTTGATACTTAGTCGTTTTTGGCAAA
Organism: Phyllobates terribilis; assembly: GCF_046119375.1. Taxonomy (NCBI): domain Eukaryota; kingdom Metazoa; phylum Chordata; class Amphibia; order Anura; family Dendrobatidae; genus Phyllobates; species Phyllobates terribilis. The sequence goes on along the minus strand of NW_027367118.1, from coordinate 31,774 downwards.
ATTTCTGACTTTTTGAAAATTTCACAATTTTGTGAAAACTTCCACAAAATGAGGTTCTAGTATGTTAGAGGGCATCCCAGGAGGGCTCCAAAAGTGTGGGTAAAATATATATCCCACAGGGGGAAAATTGAAAAAAAGTTGAAAAAAAAAATTTTTGGGGACTTAGAAAATTTTCACACATGTGTCAGACTTCCAGAGAGGGGAGCATGTCAGTGCGCGCATCCGATTTCAGTTCCAGAGCGATTCGCGCGATGAGTCCTTGATACTTAGTCGTTTTTGCAAAATTTCTGACTTTTTGGAAAATTTCACAATTTTGTGAAAACTTCCACAAAATGAGGTTCTAGTATGTTAGAGGGCATCCCAGGAGGGCTCCAAAAGTGTGGGTAAAATATATATCCCACAGGGGGAAAATTGAAAAAAAGTTGAAAAAAAAAATTTTTGGGGACTTAGAAAATTTTTCAACTTTTGTCAGACTTCCAGACAGGGGAGCATGTCAGTGCGCGCATCCGATTTCAGTTCCAGAGCGATTCGCGCGATGAGTCCTTGATACTTAGTCGTTTTTGCAAAATTTCTGACTTTTTGGAAAATTTCACAATTTTGTGAAAACTTCCACAAAATGAGGTTCTAGTATGTTAGAGGGCATCCCAGGAGGGCTCCAAAAGTGTGGGTAAAATATATATCCCACAGGGGGAAAATTGAAAAAAAGTTGAAAAAAAAAATTTTTGGGGACTTAGAAAATTTTTCAACTTTTGTCAGACTTCCAGACAGGGGAGCGTGTCAGTGCGCGCATCCGATTTCAGTTCCAGAGCGATTCGCGCGATGAGTCCTTGATACTTAGTCGTTTTTGGCAAAATTTCTGACTTTTTGAAAATTTCACAATTTTGTGAAAACTTCCACAAAATGAGGTTCTAGTATGTTAGAGGGCATCCCAGGAGGGCTCCAAAAGTGTGGGTAAAATATATATCCCACAGGGGGAAAATTGAAAAAAAGTTGAAAAAAAAAATTTTTGGGGACTTAGAAAATTTTCACACATGTGTCAGACTTCCAGAGAGGGGAGCATGTCAGTGCGCGCATCCGATTTCAGTTCCAGAGCGATTCGCGCGATGAGTCCTTGATACTTAGTCGTTTTTGCAAAATTTCTGACTTTTTGGAAAATTTCACAATTTTGTGAAAACTTCCACAAAATGAGGTTCTAGTATGTTAGAGGGCATCCCAGGAGGGCTCCAAAAGTGTGGGTAAAATATATATCCCACAGGGGGAAAATTGAAAAAAAGTTGAAAAAAAAAATTTTTGGGGACTTAGAAAATTTTTCAACTTTTGTCAGACTTCCAGACAGGGGAGCATGTCAGTGCGCGCATCCGATTTCAGTTCCAGAGCGATTCGCGCGATGAGTCCTTGATACTTAGTCGTTTTTGCAAAATTTCTGACTTTTTGGAAAATTTCACAATTTTGTGAAAACTTCCACAAAATGAGGTTCTAGTATGTTAGAGGGCATCCCAGGAGGGCTCCAAAAGTGTGGGTAAAATATATATCCCACAGGGGGAAAATTGAAAAAAAGTTGAAAAAAAAAATTTTTGGGGACTTAGAAAATTTTTCAACTTTTGTCAGACTTCCAGACAGGGGAGCGTGTCAGTGCGCGCATCCGATTTCAGTTCCAGAGCGATTCGCGCGATGAGTCCTTGATACTTAGTCGTTTTTGGCAAAATTTCTGACTTTTTGAAAATTTCACAATTTTGTGAAAACTTCCACAAAATGAGGTTCTAGTATGTTAGAGGGCATCCCAGGAGGGCTCCAAAAGTGTGGGTAAAATATATATCCCACAGGGGGAAAATTGAAAAAAAGTTGAAAAAAAAAATTTTTGGGGACTTAGAAAATTTTCACACATGTGTCAGACTTCCAGAGAGGGGAGCATGTCAGTGCGCGCATCCGATTTCAGTTCCAGAGCGATTCGCGCGATGAGTCCTTGATACTTAGTCGTTTTTGCAAAATTTCTGACTTTTTGGAAAATTTCACAATTTTGTGAAAACTTCCACAAAATGAGGTTCTAGTATGTTAGAGGGCATCCCAGGAGGGCTCCAAAAGTGTGGGTAAAATATATATCCCACAGGGGGAAAATTGAAAAAAAGTTGAAAAAAAAAATTTTTGGGGACTTAGAAAATTTTTCAACTTTTGTCAGACTTCCAGACAGGGGAGCGTGTCAGTGCGCGCATCCGATTTCAGTTCCAGAGCGATTCGCGCGATGAGTCCTTGATACTTAGTCGTTTTTGGCAAAATTTCTGACTTTTTGAAAATTTCACAATTTTGTGAAAACTTCCACAAAATGAGGTTCTAGTATGTTAGAGGGCATCCCAGGAGGGCTCCAAAAGTGTGGGTAAAATATATATCCCACAGGGGGAAAATTGAAAAAAAGTTGAAAAAAAAAATTTTTGGGGACTTAGAAAATTTTCACACATGTGTCAGACTTCCAGAGAGGGGAGCATGTCAGTGCGCGCATCCGATTTCAGTTCCAGAGCGATTCGCGCGATGAGTCCTTGATACTTAGTCGTTTTTGCAAAATTTCTGACTTTTTGGAAAATTTCACAATTTTGTGAAAACTTCCACAAAATGAGGTTCTAGTATGTTAGAGGGCATCCCAGGAGGGCTCCAAAAGTGTGGGTAAAATATATATCCCACAGGGGGAAAATTGAAAAAAAGTTGAAAAAAAAAATTTTTGGGGACTTAGAAAATTTTTCAACTTTTGTCAGACTTCCAGACAGGGGAGCGTGTCAGTGCGCGCATCCGATTTCAGTTCCAGAGCGATTCGCGCGATGAGTCCTTGATACTTAGTCGTTTTTGCAAAATTTCTGACTTTTTGGAAAATTTCACAATTTTGTGAAAACTTCCACAAAATGAGGTTCTAGTATGTTAGAGGGCATCCCAGGAGGGCTCCAAAAGTGTGGGTAAAATATATATCCCACAGGGGGAAAATTGAAAAAAAGTTGAAAAAAAAAATTTTTGGGGACTTAGAAAATTTTTCAACTTGTGTCAGACTTCCAGAGAGGGGAGCATGTCAGTGCGCGCATCCGATTTCAGTTCCAGAGCGATTCGCGCGATGAGTCCTTGATACTTAGTCGTTTTCAGAAGTCACAATTTTGACTTCCAGGACCCGCAAAACGTTTGTAAATTGAGCCCGCTCCCCAGTTCCAAGCGTTTTGAGGTGTCCCCGGTTGCAGTAATGCAGCCTGCCCACTAGATGTCGCAAAAGAGACAAAAAGTGAAAAAGAACCAGAATGAGGAAATTCCAGGGAGCCGAATCCGCCTGACAGTTCCAGGCGATCGGGCACTTTTTTGCATGCGTCCCTAAAGTGGGTATAGGGTGACACTCCATGCAAAGACCCAGTTTTGCACACCACCGGCAGAATATATGAGAGAGAGGTACCTCTCAGCCCCGACACATTTCGACTCATTTAAGCTGGTTTTCACCTCCGTAGGCCTGGGTATGCGTTTTGGCTATGAGTCCCTGTTCGGCTGGAGGTCTGCACCTTGGCTGAACCCAGGCTTCCGCAGCTGCGTGGGGGGACTTTTGCCGGTCGCCTATCCCAAGTCAGAGAGGTGTTCCTGGGTTGAAGTGAGCCTGGCCAGACCCCCCCGCGGGCCCTGGTTCTCCACATGGGGGCGCCGTCAAGGCTAAAATCTGGATTTTTAGGCCGAGGAGAGGCTCCATGAGGGCGGATGCTTTTGTGGCTTCGACCCCAGTGCTGTTCCACATCCAGTACCCCCCCGCAAGGGCGCCTGTACCCGAGTCGCGCTTCCAGGACTCGTGGGCACGTATCTCCCGACGACAGGGGTTTGCAGCCTCCGTACTTGGGCAAGTCCCTACATGCACCCCTGCTCTTCCTCCGATCGATCTGGCGCAGCGCTCCCGGGTGGGGAGGTGGCGCCGCTCGCTCGGCCCGGGCTTTGGAGCCCGCGCTGGCTTAAGGTGAGCGGTCCCCTTCCTCCTCTACCCCCGGGCTTCCGACACCTATCTTTGGGCGCGCATGCCGGCCTCGCCTCCCGTCTGCGGAGGTGGCCGAGCCGTGGGGAGTTTGACCCGAACCGAGCGAAGGCAGTGGTCCGACGACCCGTACGGGCGAACGGCGGGGCGCCCACCCAGCCAGGCGTGGGGGCCCGTCGTCCGAATCGCTCCCTGTGCGGGGAAGCACAGCGATCTTCTCCGAGGGCGGCCCTTTTCTTCCAGATGCGTACCCGGCCAGCGGAGGCTCGCGCTGCCCCTCGTGTCCGAAAGGGCGGCC
>NW_027367118.1:12500-17500 GCF_046119375.1 Phyllobates terribilis | reverse complement strand
TTTGGCAAAATTTCTGACTTTTTGAAAATTTCACAATTTTGTGAAAACTTCCACAAAATGAGGTTCTAGTATGTTAGAGGGCATCCCAGGAGGGCTCCAAAAGTGTGGGTAAAATATATATCCCACAGGGGGAAAATTGAAAAAAAGTTGAAAAAAAAAATTTTTGGGGACTTAGAAAATTTTCACACATGTGTCAGACTTCCAGAGAGGGGAGCATGTCAGTGCGCGCATCCGATTTCAGTTCCAGAGCGATTCGCGCGATGAGTCCTTGATACTTAGTCGTTTTTGCAAAATTTCTGACTTTTTGGAAAATTTCACAATTTTGTGAAAACTTCCACAAAATGAGGTTCTAGTATGTTAGAGGGCATCCCAGGAGGGCTCCAAAAGTGTGGGTAAAATATATATCCCACAGGGGGAAAATTGAAAAAAAGTTGAAAAAAAAAATTTTTGGGGACTTAGAAAATTTTTCAACTTTTGTCAGACTTCCAGACAGGGGAGCATGTCAGTGCGCGCATCCGATTTCAGTTCCAGAGCGATTCGCGCGATGAGTCCTTGATACTTAGTCGTTTTTGCAAAATTTCTGACTTTTTGGAAAATTTCACAATTTTGTGAAAACTTCCACAAAATGAGGTTCTAGTATGTTAGAGGGCATCCCAGGAGGGCTCCAAAAGTGTGGGTAAAATATATATCCCACAGGGGGAAAATTGAAAAAAAGTTGAAAAAAAAAATTTTTGGGGACTTAGAAAATTTTTCAACTTTTGTCAGACTTCCAGACAGGGGAGCGTGTCAGTGCGCGCATCCGATTTCAGTTCCAGAGCGATTCGCGCGATGAGTCCTTGATACTTAGTCGTTTTTGGCAAAATTTCTGACTTTTTGAAAATTTCACAATTTTGTGAAAACTTCCACAAAATGAGGTTCTAGTATGTTAGAGGGCATCCCAGGAGGGCTCCAAAAGTGTGGGTAAAATATATATCCCACAGGGGGAAAATTGAAAAAAAGTTGAAAAAAAAAATTTTTGGGGACTTAGAAAATTTTCACACATGTGTCAGACTTCCAGAGAGGGGAGCATGTCAGTGCGCGCATCCGATTTCAGTTCCAGAGCGATTCGCGCGATGAGTCCTTGATACTTAGTCGTTTTTGCAAAATTTCTGACTTTTTGGAAAATTTCACAATTTTGTGAAAACTTCCACAAAATGAGGTTCTAGTATGTTAGAGGGCATCCCAGGAGGGCTCCAAAAGTGTGGGTAAAATATATATCCCACAGGGGGAAAATTGAAAAAAAGTTGAAAAAAAAAATTTTTGGGGACTTAGAAAATTTTTCAACTTTTGTCAGACTTCCAGACAGGGGAGCATGTCAGTGCGCGCATCCGATTTCAGTTCCAGAGCGATTCGCGCGATGAGTCCTTGATACTTAGTCGTTTTTGCAAAATTTCTGACTTTTTGGAAAATTTCACAATTTTGTGAAAACTTCCACAAAATGAGGTTCTAGTATGTTAGAGGGCATCCCAGGAGGGCTCCAAAAGTGTGGGTAAAATATATATCCCACAGGGGGAAAATTGAAAAAAAGTTGAAAAAAAAAATTTTTGGGGACTTAGAAAATTTTTCAACTTTTGTCAGACTTCCAGACAGGGGAGCGTGTCAGTGCGCGCATCCGATTTCAGTTCCAGAGCGATTCGCGCGATGAGTCCTTGATACTTAGTCGTTTTTGGCAAAATTTCTGACTTTTTGAAAATTTCACAATTTTGTGAAAACTTCCACAAAATGAGGTTCTAGTATGTTAGAGGGCATCCCAGGAGGGCTCCAAAAGTGTGGGTAAAATATATATCCCACAGGGGGAAAATTGAAAAAAAGTTGAAAAAAAAAATTTTTGGGGACTTAGAAAATTTTTCAACTTTTGTCAGACTTCCAGACAGGGGAGCGTGTCAGTGCGCGCATCCGATTTCAGTTCCAGAGCGATTCGCGCGATGAGTCCTTGATACTTAGTCGTTTTTGGCAAAATTTCTGACTTTTTGAAAATTTCACAATTTTGTGAAAACTTCCACAAAATGAGGTTCTAGTATGTTAGAGGGCATCCCAGGAGGGCTCCAAAAGTGTGGGTAAAATATATATCCCACAGGGGGAAAATTGAAAAAAAGTTGAAAAAAAAAATTTTTGGGGACTTAGAAAATTTTCACACATGTGTCAGACTTCCAGAGAGGGGAGCATGTCAGTGCGCGCATCCGATTTCAGTTCCAGAGCGATTCGCGCGATGAGTCCTTGATACTTAGTCGTTTTTGCAAAATTTCTGACTTTTTGGAAAATTTCACAATTTTGTGAAAACTTCCACAAAATGAGGTTCTAGTATGTTAGAGGGCATCCCAGGAGGGCTCCAAAAGTGTGGGTAAAATATATATCCCACAGGGGGAAAATTGAAAAAAAGTTGAAAAAAAAAATTTTTGGGGACTTAGAAAATTTTTCAACTTTTGTCAGACTTCCAGACAGGGGAGCATGTCAGTGCGCGCATCCGATTTCAGTTCCAGAGCGATTCGCGCGATGAGTCCTTGATACTTAGTCGTTTTTGCAAAATTTCTGACTTTTTGGAAAATTTCACAATTTTGTGAAAACTTCCACAAAATGAGGTTCTAGTATGTTAGAGGGCATCCCAGGAGGGCTCCAAAAGTGTGGGTAAAATATATATCCCACAGGGGGAAAATTGAAAAAAAGTTGAAAAAAAAAATTTTTGGGGACTTAGAAAATTTTTCAACTTTTGTCAGACTTCCAGACAGGGGAGCGTGTCAGTGCGCGCATCCGATTTCAGTTCCAGAGCGATTCGCGCGATGAGTCCTTGATACTTAGTCGTTTTTGGCAAAATTTCTGACTTTTTGAAAATTTCACAATTTTGTGAAAACTTCCACAAAATGAGGTTCTAGTATGTTAGAGGGCATCCCAGGAGGGCTCCAAAAGTGTGGGTAAAATATATATCCCACAGGGGGAAAATTGAAAAAAAGTTGAAAAAAAAAATTTTTGGGGACTTAGAAAATTTTCACACATGTGTCAGACTTCCAGAGAGGGGAGCATGTCAGTGCGCGCATCCGATTTCAGTTCCAGAGCGATTCGCGCGATGAGTCCTTGATACTTAGTCGTTTTTGCAAAATTTCTGACTTTTTGGAAAATTTCACAATTTTGTGAAAACTTCCACAAAATGAGGTTCTAGTATGTTAGAGGGCATCCCAGGAGGGCTCCAAAAGTGTGGGTAAAATATATATCCCACAGGGGGAAAATTGAAAAAAAGTTGAAAAAAAAAATTTTTGGGGACTTAGAAAATTTTTCAACTTTTGTCAGACTTCCAGACAGGGGAGCGTGTCAGTGCGCGCATCCGATTTCAGTTCCAGAGCGATTCGCGCGATGAGTCCTTGATACTTAGTCGTTTTTGCAAAATTTCTGACTTTTTGGAAAATTTCACAATTTTGTGAAAACTTCCACAAAATGAGGTTCTAGTATGTTAGAGGGCATCCCAGGAGGGCTCCAAAAGTGTGGGTAAAATATATATCCCACAGGGGGAAAATTGAAAAAAAGTTGAAAAAAAAAATTTTTGGGGACTTAGAAAATTTTTCAACTTGTGTCAGACTTCCAGAGAGGGGAGCATGTCAGTGCGCGCATCCGATTTCAGTTCCAGAGCGATTCGCGCGATGAGTCCTTGATACTTAGTCGTTTTCAGAAGTCACAATTTTGACTTCCAGGACCCGCAAAACGTTTGTAAATTGAGCCCGCTCCCCAGTTCCAAGCGTTTTGAGGTGTCCCCGGTTGCAGTAATGCAGCCTGCCCACTAGATGTCGCAAAAGAGACAAAAAGTGAAAAAGAACCAGAATGAGGAAATTCCAGGGAGCCGAATCCGCCTGACAGTTCCAGGCGATCGGGCACTTTTTTGCATGCGTCCCTAAAGTGGGTATAGGGTGACACTCCATGCAAAGACCCAGTTTTGCACACCACCGGCAGAATATATGAGAGAGAGGTACCTCTCAGCCCCGACACATTTTGACTCATTTAAGCTGGTTTTCACCTCCGTAGGCCTGGGTATGCGTTTTGGCTATGAGTCCCTGTTCGGCTGGAGGTCTGCACCTTGGCTGAACCCAGGCTTCCGCAGCTGCGTGGGGGGACTTTTGCCGGTCGCCTATCCCAAGTCAGAGAGGTGTTCCTGGGTTGAAGTGAGCCTGGCCAGACCCCCCCGCGGGCCCTGGTTCTCCACATGGGGGCGCCGTCAAGGCTAAAATCTGGATTTTTAGGCCGAGGAGAGGCTCCATGAGGGCGGATGCTTTTGTGGCTTCGACCCCAGTGCTGTTCCACATCCAGTACCCCCCCGCAAGGGCGCCTGTACCCGAGTCGCGCTTCCAGGACTCGTGGGCACGTATCTCCCGACGACAGGGGTTTGCAGCCTCCGTACTTGGGCAAGTCCCTACATGCACCCCTGCTCTTCCTCCGATCGATCTGGCGCAGCGCTCCCGGGTGGGGAGGTGGCGCCGCTCGCTCGGCCCGGGCTTTGGAGCCCGCGCTGGCTTAAGGTGAGCGGTCCCCTTCCTCCTCTACCCCCGGGCTTCCGACACCTATCTTTGGGCGCGCATGCCGGCCTCGCCTCCCGTCTGCGGAGGTGGCCGAGCCGTGGGGAGTTTGACCCGAACCGAGCGAAGGCAGTGGTCCGACGACCCGTACGGGCGAACGGCGGGGCGCCCACCCAGCCAGGCGTGGGGGCCCGTCGTCCGAATCGCTCCCTGTGCGGGGAAGCACAGCGATCTTCTCCGAGGGCGGCCCTTTTCTTCCAGATGCGTACCCGGCCAGCGGAGGCTCGCGCTGCCCCTCGTGTCCGAAAGGGCGGCCTCCGCGGCGGTGGCGACAGCGGCGGCGGTGGGTGGCCTCTCCGCGCCACTGCCGAGCTTCGCGATTTCCAGTCTTTTCCCGAGCCCCTACGTCAGTGGGGAGGACGACAGAGGTGTGGAGGCAGGCGAAGGGGGTTCTCACCGTGCGGT
>NW_027367118.1:0-2500 GCF_046119375.1 Phyllobates terribilis | reverse complement strand
GAAAAAAAAAATTTTTGGGGACTTAGAAAATTTTCACACATGTGTCAGACTTCCAGAGAGGGGAGCATGTCAGTGCGCGCATCCGATTTCAGTTCCAGAGCGATTCGCGCGATGAGTCCTTGATACTTAGTCGTTTTTGCAAAATTTCTGACTTTTTGGAAAATTTCACAATTTTGTGAAAACTTCCACAAAATGAGGTTCTAGTATGTTAGAGGGCATCCCAGGAGGGCTCCAAAAGTGTGGGTAAAATATATATCCCACAGGGGGAAAATTGAAAAAAAGTTGAAAAAAAAAATTTTTGGGGACTTAGAAAATTTTTCAACTTTTGTCAGACTTCCAGACAGGGGAGCATGTCAGTGCGCGCATCCGATTTCAGTTCCAGAGCGATTCGCGCGATGAGTCCTTGATACTTAGTCGTTTTTGCAAAATTTCTGACTTTTTGGAAAATTTCACAATTTTGTGAAAACTTCCACAAAATGAGGTTCTAGTATGTTAGAGGGCATCCCAGGAGGGCTCCAAAAGTGTGGGTAAAATATATATCCCACAGGGGGAAAATTGAAAAAAAGTTGAAAAAAAAAATTTTTGGGGACTTAGAAAATTTTTCAACTTTTGTCAGACTTCCAGACAGGGGAGCGTGTCAGTGCGCGCATCCGATTTCAGTTCCAGAGCGATTCGCGCGATGAGTCCTTGATACTTAGTCGTTTTTGGCAAAATTTCTGACTTTTTGAAAATTTCACAATTTTGTGAAAACTTCCACAAAATGAGGTTCTAGTATGTTAGAGGGCATCCCAGGAGGGCTCCAAAAGTGTGGGTAAAATATATATCCCACAGGGGGAAAATTGAAAAAAAGTTGAAAAAAAAAATTTTTGGGGACTTAGAAAATTTTCACACATGTGTCAGACTTCCAGAGAGGGGAGCATGTCAGTGCGCGCATCCGATTTCAGTTCCAGAGCGATTCGCGCGATGAGTCCTTGATACTTAGTCGTTTTTGCAAAATTTCTGACTTTTTGGAAAATTTCACAATTTTGTGAAAACTTCCACAAAATGAGGTTCTAGTATGTTAGAGGGCATCCCAGGAGGGCTCCAAAAGTGTGGGTAAAATATATATCCCACAGGGGGAAAATTGAAAAAAAGTTGAAAAAAAAAATTTTTGGGGACTTAGAAAATTTTTCAACTTTTGTCAGACTTCCAGACAGGGGAGCATGTCAGTGCGCGCATCCGATTTCAGTTCCAGAGCGATTCGCGCGATGAGTCCTTGATACTTAGTCGTTTTTGCAAAATTTCTGACTTTTTGGAAAATTTCACAATTTTGTGAAAACTTCCACAAAATGAGGTTCTAGTATGTTAGAGGGCATCCCAGGAGGGCTCCAAAAGTGTGGGTAAAATATATATCCCACAGGGGGAAAATTGAAAAAAAGTTGAAAAAAAAAATTTTTGGGGACTTAGAAAATTTTTCAACTTTTGTCAGACTTCCAGACAGGGGAGCGTGTCAGTGCGCGCATCCGATTTCAGTTCCAGAGCGATTCGCGCGATGAGTCCTTGATACTTAGTCGTTTTTGGCAAAATTTCTGACTTTTTGAAAATTTCACAATTTTGTGAAAACTTCCACAAAATGAGGTTCTAGTATGTTAGAGGGCATCCCAGGAGGGCTCCAAAAGTGTGGGTAAAATATATATCCCACAGGGGGAAAATTGAAAAAAAGTTGAAAAAAAAAATTTTTGGGGACTTAGAAAATTTTCACACATGTGTCAGACTTCCAGAGAGGGGAGCATGTCAGTGCGCGCATCCGATTTCAGTTCCAGAGCGATTCGCGCGATGAGTCCTTGATACTTAGTCGTTTTTGCAAAATTTCTGACTTTTTGGAAAATTTCACAATTTTGTGAAAACTTCCACAAAATGAGGTTCTAGTATGTTAGAGGGCATCCCAGGAGGGCTCCAAAAGTGTGGGTAAAATATATATCCCACAGGGGGAAAATTGAAAAAAAGTTGAAAAAAAAAATTTTTGGGGACTTAGAAAATTTTTCAACTTTTGTCAGACTTCCAGACAGGGGAGCGTGTCAGTGCGCGCATCCGATTTCAGTTCCAGAGCGATTCGCGCGATGAGTCCTTGATACTTAGTCGTTTTTGCAAAATTTCTGACTTTTTGGAAAATTTCACAATTTTGTGAAAACTTCCACAAAATGAGGTTCTAGTATGTTAGAGGGCATCCCAGGAGGGCTCCAAAAGTGTGGGTAAAATATATATCCCACAGGGGGAAAATTGAAAAAAAGTTGAAAAAAAAAATTTTTGGGGACTTAGAAAATTTTTCAACTTGTGTCAGACTTCCAGAGAGGGGAGCATGTCAGTGCGCGCATCCGATTTCAGTTCCAGAGCGATTCGCGCGATGAGTCCTTGATACTTAGTCGTTTTCAGAAGTCACAATTTTGACTTCCAGGACCCGCAAAACGTTTGTAAATTGAGCCCGCTCCCCAGTTCCAAGCGTTTTGAGGTGTCCCCGGTT
>NW_027367117.1:0-61793 GCF_046119375.1 Phyllobates terribilis | reverse complement strand
ATGCTTGCTTGCGTACAAAACTGGGCAAGAACCCATTTTCTAAGCCTTACTTCACCGAGCCAAACACAACCCCATCAAGAACAATCAAGAGCCCCTTGAATAATAAATGTTTAACTATTGAGGGCAAGAAAAATCATCTCAAATTCCCAAGTAAATCGTTCCCAAAAGAGATCCAAAGTTCTTTTCCGAAATAGCCACACGTCGCTATCCACGGTTGTCCCTATCAGTTGACCTAGTCTTTTGCAAGGAGAGTCTAGCCACATTGGTCCGTGCCATTTTGAAAGTGACTTGAGCTGTTTGCATAGAAACTCACCCACTACAAGACACACCTAAGTTCTCCCCAAATCTAGCTCAAGGAAGAAAGTAGGAAGGGTCCAAAGTGAGTGTCAACACCATTTGTGCACGTCACCAGGTAACGGCTAAGCCTATTGTCTAAGGTCCAAAATTGTGTGACTTCTCCTTGTATCGACTAAGTGCAAATTTTGTACGTGACCAAGTGAGCTATTTGAAATTAAAGAAGAAAGGAGGGAGGGGATTGCCATGTGCCCCTCACACCCTAGCCTAAACCTATACCCCTTGCCTTAAGACCCAACTACTTAGCTTGGGTTAAACACACTTCCTACCTTGATTCTCAAGGACATCTCTGAGGCAAGCACGGCTAATTTAAGACTTCTTTAAGTGCCCCAACTGAGGTAAAGTTCCTAAATCCCTTTGAGAATATACACATAACTTGCCTTACTACTCTTGCAAGTGATCATCATTACAACTATCTTACTTTGCTCACTGAATTTTGATCACCTTTAGTGCACCAAGTTTCCATGATTTACTTGAATTATTGCATCTACAAGGTAGCAAGACATATCCAACAAGTGAGAGGAACATACTTGATAAGAGTGACACAAACACATTCATCAAACACAAGTTATTAGTCTAACCTAACCTAGTTCATTGTTTGTTGTTTTTATGATCATGTCTAGCTCACACCATGGATCTTAACATGGATCTCAACAAGAGGAGGCTAACCCACGCCTACCCTCAGACAATAGCATCACCAATCAAGTAGATATGGTGAACCTTATTAGAACCATGAATGAGAACATTGTTAGAACCATGAATGACAATTACAATAACCTTGCTAGTAGACTAGCCACCCTTGAATCCAAAGCTACAAGACCTAGAACCCCACCCATAGTTTTAGGTACCCAATTTGAAGTTGGAGGATCTTCATATCCAAACCCTCAAGCACCCTTGCCTACCCAATATGTGATACGTAGAGCAAGATCACAACCCCTAGGGCCAGAACCTTTTAGGAGGCCAGTTAGAATCCATGACCCACCCATGCCTAGACCACCACCCATGGAACTTTCAAGGGAGTTTTCTAAACCTAACTCTCCCTACTCAAATGGGTATGATGATGAGAAATTTGATGAGTTTCAGGATGATAGGTATATAGGACATGATAGGTGGGGAAGGAGGCCAAGATTCCAAGGGCAAGGACCTAGACAAAGTGTAGAAAACACGTATTTGATCAGCTATTGTTCACTGTCACTAAGGTTCATTAAGCCTTAGTTGCGCTTAACAAGTATTCAATTGCGCTTTGAAGACTTGGGATGTGCTTGACCTATGAAGAACTATTAGTAATGAGCTTACTAAAGTCCTTAAGTACGGAAAAGGTCAGACAGACAATTGAGTGCGCTTTAAGTTGTTAAAGCGCACTTATATTTGCACACACACAAGAATTTCCAAATGGTGAGAACCCTAAGTCACTAGCTGACTCGGGATAAAACTCACCACTACACTTGTATTGATTAGAAAAGGATTACAATCTCTCGCTTCAACACTCTAAAGCTCACTCGTAAACTCTCTCTTTACAATACTTGAGTTCAGCTTTGAAGAACAAACAAAGGCACTCTCAACACTCTCTCTGATTACAAACCAGTATATCTCTTAAGCTCTCTCTAGCTTCTCTATATTCTCTCTGTTTGTAATGCTTAGAGTGAATGTAACAGTACTCTATTTATACACAACCCTTAAGCTAAACCTCTAACTTAATTCGTGTAACAAACAAAGACTAAGCACAATTCCACCTCATCAATCTGTGTGCCTTGATCACTTCACCAGAATTAATCAACGGTCTGGAGTGATTTGGTTTTGTCTTCATGTGTTGATCCACGCCACATAAGCAATCCGTGTGCTTTTAGCTCTAACAACCTTCAGCCACGCTAGCGATCCCTGGAGTAGCGTCCTAAAGAGTGAGTAAGTTCTTCTCGCACCTTCATGTGCACGCAACTTGCACTCTCCCGCTTACCAGCCTTCTTAGCGTGTTGGCGTTGTTCTTTTACGCTCTGGCACACCCTAAGCTTTGGTGGAACCTTGTGGTCAACCTTCTTCTTCTTCATTCAAGCATGTCTTCTACGCCCTCGAAGCTCGATCACTCTCACTTCTTGGTCTTGAATGGATTTATTAAACATTGTTTGCGAAACTCACTTTCTCCGCTTGGTGTTAAGCGCGACTGAGACCAGTCAAGCGCATCTCTAAGTGACTTAAGCGCATCCTTACAGATATAGCAATAACCTCCTGGAAGGCTTAAAAACACTAAGAGATTAAACATATTAGTTTATTATCATCAAAACAAAGAGAAATAGATTAACCTTTAACAAAACGATTAAAGCTCAACTAACACAAAGGGAGGAAGATGGCATAGGCAAGGTGAAGGTCAAGATCCCAAGCTTTGAAGGGAAGTGTGATCCAGACTTATACATGAGTTGGGAGAGGAAGATGGATCAAATTTGGGCATGCCATAACTTTCAATAGATGAAGAAGGTGCAACTAGCCACCTTAGAGTTCCAAGATTTTTCAATGATGTGGTGGGACAACTGATGAGCGACGTTTGATAAGGTGTAAATGGTGGTCATTATCATCGTTCATAGACGAAATGGCCATGCTTTGGAGCGTATTATTGTGTTCTAGACCTCATGAGAAAAATATGTTAAACACGAGGAATACAAACATTCGGGTGAAGACCGAAGAGAAAACGGCCAAAGGACGAAGCAAGCACGCGAGAAGAAGTGCTGAGATGTTGAGATGAGTTGAGATGGGTCGTTCTCCATGATCCGATGTCCGATTGAGGTGATTTCAATTTGAGGAGTTAGATACTGAAGTCTTCTTGAATCCCTCAAAATATGAGCTCAATCGGAGTTGTGATTCAAACGTTATGGCAATTTTACGGACGTCACTTTTCCGCAGAAAACGGGACGCGACCGCGCCGCGAATTAATCTTCTCTTGCGGGATTGTTTTGGGCCTTTTTACCTATTTTCACTTAGGCTTCGGGCTTGGGCCCTTTTAGGTTGTTTTAGGGGTTTCCCTTCTTTATAAATAGTGTTGGTTTTGACACGTTACCAAAGTAGAAAACACGTGTTTTGATCAGCTATTGTTCTCTGTCACTAAGGTTCATTAAGCCTTAGTTGCGCTTAACAAGGATTCAATTGCGCTTTGAATACTTGGCTTGCGCTTAACCTATGTTGAACTATTAGTAATGAATTTACTAAAGTCCTTAAGTGCGGAAGAGGTTAGACAGACAATAAAGCGCACTTTAAGTTGTTAAAGCGCATCAATATTTGCACACACAAGAATTTCCAAACGGTGAGAACCCTAAGTCACTACCTGACTCGGGATAAAACTCACCACTAAACTTGTATTGATTAAGAAGTGATTACAATCTCTTGCTTCAACACGAGAAGCTCACTCGTAAGCACTCTCTCTACAATACTCTCAGTTCAGCTCTGAAGAACAAAGGCACTCTCAACACTCTCTGATTACAAACGAAATATCTCTTAAGCTCTCTCTAGCTTCCTATATTCCCTACGTTTGCAATTCCTATAGTGAATGAAATAGTACTCTATTTATACACAAGTCTGAAGCTAAACCTATAACTCAACCGTGTAACAAACAAAGACTAAACACAATGCCACCTCATCAATCCGTGTGCCTTGATCGCTTCACCAGAATTAATCAACGGCTTGGAATGATTTGGTTTTGTTCTTCATGTGTTGATCCACGCCACATAAGCAATCTGTGTGCTTCAAGCTCTAACAAACTCTTGCCACGCTGGCGATCCCTGGAGTGGCGTCTCAAAGAGTGTAAAGTTCTTCTCGCACCTTCCTGTGCACGCAACTTGCACTCTCCCGCTTTACCAGCCTTCGTAGCGTACAGATTTGTTCTCCTGCGCTCTGGCACACCCTAAGCTTCAGTGGAACCTCGTGGTCAACTTTCTTCAACTTCATTCAAGCGCGTCTCTACGCCCTCGAAGCTCGATCACTCTTACTTCTTGGTCTTGAATGGATTTATTAAACACCGTTTGCGAAACTTACTTTCTCCGCTTGGTGTTAAGCGCGACTGTGACCAGTCAAGCGCATCTCTAAGTGACTTAAGCGCATCCTTACAAATATGGCAATGACCTGGAAGGCTTAAAAACACTAAGAGATTAAACATATTAGTTTGTTATCATCAAAACAAAGAGAAATAGATTGAGCTTTAACAAGATGATCAAAGCTCAACCAACAATTTCCCCCTTTTTGATGATGACAAACTGTAAACAGGTAAGCTCATGAATACTTTCTTAAGTGACTAAAATGAAGGCAATAATATCAATTTAATCAAGTATTCAGATTCGGAATTGGATCAAAGTAACTTACCAAGGTACTTAACCATACCAGTTTTCAATTCCCCCTAAATTCAAGCACGATCTCATACTTCCCCCTTAATCAAAGAGGAATTTACCTGTGTTTTTCCCCCTTTTGACATCATCGAAAAATTCAAAGCAAAGTCATACGGTAAGAAAGATAGTAGAGTGCGCTTGCTAGCTAAGACGTCAAACAAAGCTTGAGAGAGAAAAATGAGCAACTTAAGTAAGGAAAAGTTAGGTTAGTAAGGCTCTCAGAGATATAAAAATCGAAAGCATACTTAAGTATCATTTGAGTACAAACTGCCACAAGAGGAGCTGGAAATCTAACGAGCTAATTCAAAAATCACATAAACAGAGTAGAGAGAAAAAATAGAATCAGCAAATGCGCTTTAAAAAACGCAACCATCACAACAACTCATGGGCTACCACCCCGTTCTTCGTTAAACTTCTCCTGAACTAGCTTAAGCATGGAAGACATAATTTCCACCATTTCTCCAAGACGCTTTTCTACCCGCTCCTGATGCGCTTCCATTGAAGCCACTAGAACAGACATATCTGCGGAGCTGGAGGAGACCCGAGCGCGAGGGCTCATCTCGGAGCGCGAGCTAGAGTGGGGTTTCTCCTCAGTCTTGGGCAACAAGATGGCAATAATGGCGTCTTTATCACGAACATACTTGCGTGGCGTGATGGTGATGATGATGAAGTGGTGGAATAAGCGTTTAGAAGAGTAAAGCAGATCAACTGTGAGCGTACCTTTTGGCATATTGGGGCCAAACACGGTCTTTTTGAGCGCAGTTGCACCAGCTGGCCAGTTCTTTTTGTACAGCTGACCAAACCCGCTGGACTGCTTTGTCAGCCTTAAAGCGATGCACTGAATACTTACATGCGCTGAATCCTGAAGCGCATGCTGAACCACCTCTGAGTAGACGTAACACTGAAGCGCATGCCGAAACATCACTGAGAGCTAAAACCGAAGACGTATAACACAGATTGAGATGAGTATACATGAGAGTGTGATGTCCAGTTCTATTTTCAAACTACAATGTAAAGAAATTCATGAATAGGAAGATGCACATTTCATATAGGGGACATTAGAGCATTCAATCACTCAAGTTGATGTGGACGTATGTGCATATACATGTAGTATGGTAATTGAGGCTTTATGTCACCAAATGAATACTTCTCTAATGTAGAGCTCAATAAAGGACGAGAGAAGCGTTACATCTAGTCAAGCTAAGGACACATATGCAATGGATCATTTCTTAGGCATGTAATATGGGTAGAAGACGATCACCATTGTCACGTTTTGGCAAATAAGAGCATGCATGGATTAGAATTATATCAAATCGAGCCAAACAAGTCAGACAAGTTCAATACTAATTCATTTCAATGATCAATCAAAAGCATGAAGACTCAAAGCTATCAAGCGCAAGCGACCATAGTTCGTACGTTGATACTAAGCTCGCTAGTTCTAGTCAAATAGAGGAATACTTACAGTGCCATTGCCTCGAAGCTAATGGAGTCGAATAAGGCCAAGATGAACCCTGAGGTTTAAGAATACCTGACGATTAAGCGCCTTAGTGAAGATATCTGCCAATTGCCCTTCTGAAGATACATGAATAAGCTTGATGCCCTTGCGCTTCATATAATCACGTGGAAAGTGTACATCGAGATATTATGTCCTTGAATGATGTACTAGATATGTCTCGTGATCTTTTCTTGCCTTTTGCCCTGAAGAAGTCTTGTGCTTCTTCCTTATGTTGAAATGAGAGTAGCCGTAGTGGATCGCTCGTTACAAACAATTGCTAAAAGTGAATCTTCTACTCTTCTTTTCATTCTGCAAAGAAAAAGATCAATTTCTATGTTCCCTACGAAGCGCAAGCTTCGTGGGAACATTGTCCATAGCTATTGACTCATTTGTTTTATGAACAGGCTCATAATAGCTAGGATCATTAAGATCAAGCACAATATGAGGTCGCGCTTTACGAAGCGCACCTCTGTGCTTTGAAGCGCAACCGTTGTCAACATGTAAACGTTGATAACGTTGACGCTTGCCCTTGGATTTAGCCATTGGCTTATAGGGCTTAGTTGGGGTATGCGCTTGTTTCTTATACAAATTATGCGCTTTTTCCCCATGAAACCACTGTTTGGTTTCTAAAGGTTGATCCTCAAGAACCTTTATTCTGCCCTTCAAATGAGAGTTTTCACTCTTATAGGCAGTTAGGTCTTGTTCAAGTGATTTGATTTTAGAAGAAAAATCACTTGATAGAGGAGAGCTGGATTTAGAGGAAGATTCCTGGGGGTCATAACCCAATCCAGGTCTAGCTTTCACAAAGCCTGTTTGAGGGACAGACTTTGCTTCTACTAGCTTAGTAAGAATGTCAAGCTTTGATATGATCTGATCGAGCTTTACATCCTTGGTTGAGTCAGAGATTCTTTCCAACTCGCTTTCATGACAACGCTCACAGGATTTTGTCAAGAGAGTGGGGTTGTCATGTAAGCGCTTGGAAAGCTCAACTACTTCTTCCTTAGAACTATTAAGTTCATCCAGAAGTCCCCTAGCTTCATCAGCTAGTGACTTATGATCAACCATTAATTCTTTTAAAAGATTGATAAGGTTGCGCTTGGGTAAGATTTCATAATTAAGATCCGTTACCTCAACGTCAGAGCTAGAGTCTGAGTCTGATCTACTACCAGCCATCAAGCAGACACCAGCTTGCGCTCCATCATCCGAATCTCCATCAGCTTCACCCCAGAGTGAAACAAAAGCTTGTTTAGGAAGGGGTTGTTTTTCGGTGGAGCTTGCGCTTGGATTCACCTTTAGATGAGGACATGCTTTAGCAAGGTGTCCCTTCTCGTTGCAGTTGAAACAGGTGAACTCCTTGAAGGCGCGTTGCTTGGAGGTAGGATCGCGCTGATTGAAACCACCCTGTTTCTTGAAGAATTTCTTCACAACCTTAGTCATCATAGCGACGTCCTTATCATCGTCGTCTTCTCCTTCTTCATCATTTTCAAGCCTTTTTAGTACACGTGAAAGCTTGAGCGCTATCCCTCTTGTTTCTTGGTTTGAGTGCTTTTCCTCGTTGTTCTTGATTTCCTGCACTTTAAATTTACCTGCAAGAACAGAGATAGGCAATTCTCGGGTTTCCTTGGACTGAAGAAGAATTTGCTTGAGGGTTGTATACTTTGAGTTCACTCCATGAATGAACGCCATAGAATACTCCCAAGCTTTCTTCTCCATTCCAGCAGAAAGCATCTTGTCATACAGGATTTGACACCGAGAATGATAATCAGAGACGAGCTCATTTTCCCCCATTCGAATGGAGCAAAATTCGCGATTAAGCTCAAAGATACGGTTGTCCTTCATATCATCACTGCCAGAGTGCATGTTTATAATAGCTTTCCACATATCTTGGGCAGTGGGAAGGGACATTACCTTGTCTATATCTTTCCTTGATAGAGCATTAAGAATGAGAAGTCGCGCTTTAGCATTCTTCTCCATGAGTTGGTACTCTTTTGCTTCCCATTTTGAGTCATCCGTCTCGGAGATCTTCTCATCACCTTTTTCAATAATCTTCCAGCATTGATAGTCGGTTTGCTGGATGTAGTTCTTCGTCATAGTGAGCCACCATTCAAGTTCGCCTTCAACAAGGACATGGGGCTTGGCGAGAGAAATACCGAGGTTGAAACTGGCCATTGTTCTAGACTTGAGAATCCTTTTGAACCTGTAAAAGGATTAGTGCAAATAGCTAACCTGATGCTCTGATACCAATTGTTGGTTTTGACACGTATCAAAGTAGAAAACACGTGTTTTGATCAGCTATTGTTCTCTGTCACTAAGGTTCATTAAGCCTTAGTTGCGCTTAACAAGGATTCAATTGCGCTTTGAATACTTGGCTTGCGCTTAACCTATGTTGAACTATTAGTAATGAATTTACTAAAGTCCTTAAGTGCGGAAGAGGTTAGACAGACAATAAAGCGCACTTTAAGTTGTTAAAGCGCATCAATATTTGCACACACAAGAATTTCCAAACGGTGAGAACCCTAAGTCACTACCTGACTCGGGATAAAACTCACCACTACACTTGTATTGATTAAGAAGTGATTACAATCTCTTGCTTCAACACGAGAAGCTCACTCGTAAGCACTCTATCTACAATACTCTCAGTTCAGCTCTGAAGAACAAAGGCACTCTCAACACTCTCTGATTACAAACGAAATATCTCTTAAGCTCTCTCTAGCTTCCTATATTCCCTACGTTTGCAATTCCTATAGTGAATGAAATAGTACTCTATTTATCCACAGGTCTGAAGCTAAACCTATAACTCAACCGTGTAACAAACAAAGACTAAACACAATGCCACCTCATCAATCCGTGTGCCTTGATCGCTTCACCAGAATTAATCAACGGCTTGGAATGATTTGGTTTTGTTCTTCATGTGTTGATCCACGCCACATAAGCAATCCGTGTGCTTCAAGCTCTAACAAACTCTTGCCACGCTGGCGATCCCTAGAGTGGCGTCTCAAAGAGTGTAAAGTTCTTCTCGCACCTTCCTGTGCACGCAACTTGCACTCTCCCGCTTTACCAGCCTTCGTAGCGTACAGATTTGTTCTCCTGCGCTCTGGCACACCCTAAGCTTCAGTGGAACCTCGTGGTCAACTTTCTTCAACTTCATTCAAGCGCGTCTCTACGCCCTCGAAGCTCGATCACTCTTACTTCTTGGTCTTGAATGGATTTATTAAACACCGTTTGCGAAACTTACTTTCTCCGCTTGGTGTTAAGCGCGACTGTGACCAGTCAAGCGCATCTCTAAGTGACTTAAGCGCATCCTTACAAATATGGCAATGACCTGGAAGGCTTAAAAACACTAAGAGATTAAACATATTAGTTTGTTATCATCAAAACAAAGAGAAATAGATTGAGCTTTAACAAGATGATCAAAGCTCAACCAACAAATAGAGATGAGAGCTTTGCCTCCTTCTCATGCTTAGTTTTAGGTTTAATTAGAGAGTTTTAGGGAGATTACGCTGTTCTTCAAAGTGAAGCCTATGGATGGGCTGGTTTGTAGACTTTCTCCCTTGGTTCTAATAAAGTATATCTCTTGATTTGTTTCTTTATCTCTTGTGCTTAATTTCTTATTGTGTGATGTTAGTTTAATCTAGGTCATGAACTAGGTTGATTTCCCTCATGCATATTGCTAGATTAGATGATTATATTTGTAAAATTCTCATCTTTGTGTAGCAATCCCTATCTACACTAATTATTTGTGAGTGTTTATGGTGTAGAGATTCTGAATTCATGTCGAGTATCGGCGATTTGCCAATGGTATTGCATGAACCTACTTATCTTTGATCTTAATGCTATTGTGTTATTGAATCTTGGGATTTCCTTGGTTATAACTTACAATAAGGGTCTCTAGGACTATTTAGACTAGTTACTATCTTAGAACAAAGAGTAGGACAAACTATCAATTCTATACATGTATTAGGATAATTAGAATATATTAATTAATGGAATGAACCCGATTAGCAAATGGGAAGTCAATTATCAAACCAACTATTTCATAGTGAAAATCCCCTTTGAATAAGGTATTTTCTCAATTACTCTCCTTAATTGAATCATAGACTAGCATCAATCCAAAGTCCACCTTTTTCTATCCTTAACAAAGTTGACCTTATTAATTACATAAGAATTGATAACTTGACTCTCTGTGGGATCGACCCTTGCTTACCACTCTACTTTTAGAGAAGTTAGTGAGGTTTTATAAATGAATATTTTGACGCTGCAAACGACGCTCGTCAACAACCTAGTCAAAGAAAGGAGGCTCAACTTTCAACCTCCCATCATCACATGGAATGAGATGAAGGCTGTCATGAGGACAAGGTTTATACCTCACCATTATGCAAGAGAAAATGATGAGGCTACCAATGCAGAGGAAGCTTATAATGCCATGCAAGTGGCAATGATCAAGGCTAATGTAAGGGAAAATGATGAGGCTACCAATGCTATGTATCTAAGGGGTTTGAATCCATCCATTGTCATGGAAGTGGACATGTATCCCTACACCACAAGCATAGAACTTCTTCACAATGCCATCAAGGTGGAGAGGAAGTTGAAGGCTAAGCATCTGCAAAGTGTCAAGCCTAGCACCCTTGGCAATACATGGAAGGGAAGGAAAATGTCTAGCACCCTAGTTCAGCCTAAGGACTCTACACCCTCAAGGGAGCCTTACAAGGCTCATGGGCATGCATTTCCTAAGCCCCAAGGCAATGCCTTGGGCACTCAAGGGAGTACTTCTAGACCCCCTCAAGCATCCAATTCATTAAATCCTAAGTCTAGTAACATTGAGTGTTTTAAGTGTAAAGGAAATGGTCATTATATGAGAGATTTTCCTAACAAGATAGTAATGGTCATTAATGTCTTAGGACAATATGATTCAGAGAGTGATAATGAAGAGTGTGACCCTAATCTATTAATAAAACATGAACATGATCTAGGATATGAGAATGAAGAGATAGAATATGAACAAGGAGAGGTCTTAATTTGCAAGAGGTCTTTAAGTGTTCAAAGTGAATTAGTAGAAGACAACCAAAGAGAGAATTTGTTTCATAGCAGGTGTGTAGTTAAGGAGAAAGTTTGTGACTTGATTATAGATGGAGGAAGTTGTTGAAACATTGCTAGCACTGAATTAGTCACTAAGCTACAATTGACCTCAGTTTTGCATCCTAAGCCGTACAAGTTGCATTAGATGAATGATTGTGGTGAGCTTAGGGTACATAGGAAATGTAAGTTCACACTTAAGATAGGACACTACAATGACACCATTTTATGTGATATATTACCAATGCAAGCATGTCATATACTTCTAGGAAGACCATGGCAATATGATAACAAGGTCACACATGATGGCTACACTAACAAGCACACATTCATGTTTAATGCTAAGCTAATCAATTTGAAACCTATGAATCCATACCAAATTGTTGAAGCTGCAGAAGCTAAGAGACTTAAGGACAAGGAAGTGAAGAAGCCTAAGATCAAGGAGAAGCCATTGGCAATGTACTCCTCAAAGTTCCAAGGACAGTTCTCTATGCTTGTGTTCAAGGAGGTAAAGGAAGATGACTTTGTTCCTAGAGATGCAAGGCTCATGAGCCTAGCCAAGTCCCACACATTGACCTCAGATGAACCACCAAAAACACTACCCCAACCCATACAAGATGTCCTTGACTCATTTCAAGATGTGTTTCCTCATGAGCTACTTTTAGGCCTTCCTCCTCTAAGAGGTATAGAGCATCAAATTGATTTCATTCCTGGCCCAGTCTATCCTAATAGACCAACCTATAAGATGAATCCAATGAAGAGTAAGGAGGTTGAGACTCAAGTCCAAGAGCTCTTAGAGAAGGGCTATGTGAGGGAAAGCATGTCCCCTTGTGCAGTTCCTGTCCTACTTGCGCCAAAGAAGGAGGGCACATGGAGGATGTGTATTGATTGTAGAGCCATCAACAACATCACCATCAAGTATAAGCATCCCATACCAAGGCTTGATGATATGTTGTATAAGCTCCATGCAGCCACTTTCTTCTCAAAGATTGATCTAAAGAGTGGCTACCATCAAATTAGAATGAGAGAAGGTGATGAGTGGAAAACTGCATTCAAAACTAAGTTTGGCCTCTATGAATGGCTTGTCATGCCCTTTGGACTCACCAATACCCCATCCACCTTCATGAGATTGATGAACCATGTACTAAGAAGCTTTATTGGCCAGTTTGTGGTTGTATACTTTGATGACATTCTAGTCTACTCAAAGTCCTTGCTTGATCATGCCTTCCACCTTAGGGAAGTACTATCCAAACATAAGCATGAATCACTCTTTGCTAATCTTGAGAAATGTGATTTCTACTCTAATCATGTGACATTTCTTGGCTTTGTAGTGAGTTAAAAGGGGTTGGAGGTGGACAAGGAAAAGATCAAGGCTATACAAGATTGGCCAACACCCACAAGTGCCACACAAGTTAGGAGCTTCCTAGGGCTTGCTAGCTTCTATAGAAGATTTGTCAAGGACTTTAGCACCATTGCCTCACCCCTAACTGAACTCACCAAGAAGAACATCATCTTCATGTGGGAACCAAGGCAAGAAGAAGCATTTCAAGAGCTAAAGGCTAAGTTGACTGAGGCACCATTGCTTGTCCTACCAGACTTCACTAAGCCATTTGAAGTGGAGTGCGATGCTTCTGGTGTGGGCATAGGAGGAGTGATTACACAAGAGGGTAAGCCAATTTCTTTCTTTAGTGATAAACTCAAGGGTGCAACTCTCAATTACTCTACCAATGACAAGGAGTTGTATGCTTTGTTTAGAGTGCTAAAAACTTGGCAACACTACCTATGGCCTAGTGAGTTTGTCTTGCATACTGATCATGATTCACTTAAGCATTTTAGGAGCCAAGAAAAACTTAATAGGAGGCATGGTAGATGGATAGAGTTCATTGAAACTTTCCCTTACATTATCAAGTATAAGAAAGGGAAAGACAGTAGCTGATGCTTTATCTAGGAGACATGTGTTGCTCACCACTCTTGATTCCAAAGTGTTAGGTTTCACCTAAATTAAGGAATTGTATGAGCAAGACATGGATTTTGGAGCAATCTATGCTCATTGCCTAAACAAGGGTCAGTTGGGCATGTATTACCTGTTTGAAGGATTCTTGTTTAAGGTGGATAGGGTTTGTATACCTAAGTGTTCTCTTAGACTTCTACTTGTTGAGGAATCACACAAGGGGGGCCTAATGGGACATTTTGGAAGGGACAAGACCCTATCAATACTGAGTTCCCACTTCTTTTGGCCTCACATGCCCAAGGATATTGAAAGCATGCTTAAAAGATGCATTGAGTGCCTTAAGGCCAAATCCAAAATCAAGACACAAGGCCTATACACCCCTTTACCTATCCCTAGTGCACCTTGGTTGGACATTAGTATGGACTTTATAGTTAGCTTGCCTAGGACTAGAAGGGGAAGGGATTACATCTTTGTGGTAGTAGATAGGTTTAGTAAGATGGCCCATTTCATTGATTGCCACAAGACAAATGATGCCACTAATGTAGCCAACCTATTCTTTGCCGAGATTGTGAGACTACATGGATTGTCTAGGACTATTGTGAGTGATAGATACCCTAAGTTCCTTAGCCACTTTTGGAGAACCTTGTGGGGAAAGTTAGGCACCAAGCTTTTGTTCTCTACCTCTAGTCACCCCCCAAACTGATGGCCAAACGAAAGTGACTAATAGAACCTTAGGTACTTTGCTTAGATCCTTGATTAAGAGTAACCTAAAGGCTTGGGAGGACTTGTTACCACATGTAGAGTTTGCCTACAATAGATCCACACACTCTAGCAAAAATCTGAGCGCATTCATGTGTGTTTATGGCACTAACCCCCTAACACCATTTGATCTTATTCCTTTGCCTTGCAAAGAGAAGTGTGACTATAGTGCAGAGAACCAGGTTAAACTTATCAAGGAGATTCATGAAAGGACCATAGAAAGGCTTGAGAACTTGTCTAAGAGTGTGGCAAGAAGCAAGAACAAGTTCAGAAGAAGGGTGACTCTCAAAGAAGGTGACCTAGTGTGGGTGCATCTAAGGACGGAAAAGTTTCCCAACCTAAGGACTTCAAAGCTCTCTCCAAGAGGGGATGGACCATTCAAAGTGCTCAGAGTGATTAGTGAAAATGCATATGTCATTGATCTAACAGAAGAATATGGTGTCAACCCCACTTTCAACATAGGAAACCTACACTCTTTGAAGAGAGCCAAGAAGACTCAATGGAGGAAGAAAGCCATGAGGAGCCCTTGCATATCATGGAAGGAGGTGGACTGGGGTCAGGCCTCTCTCAAGAGGGAGGGAATGATGCAGGAGAATCCCTAAGCCCAACAAACAAAGGACCAATCACTAGGGCTATGGCCAAGAAGATAGAAGATCAAGTTATGAACGCCACTTTGGGTTTGGATTCAACACAACAAATGGAACTCATTGCCTCCACTCTTCTAGTATGTGGAAGAGGTGAATATCCCCAACAAATCCATTGAAGACATCAAGGCCATCCAAGATCAAGATCATGGCTGCAATTGTCACTTTTGTGAAACTATCACACTTTTACACCTTACCCGGCTAGGTTGTAAAAGTGTGCATTTCTACCCCTATTCCCTAACTATTTTAAGACACTTGCCTAAGGTTAATTTGGACCTAATTTGTCAAGCTATCATCTGGTAGAAGGACTTGGTCATTGGAGGTATAAAAGCCAAAAATAACCTAACCAAAAGGGCCTTTGATTGAATTGAAACCTTAGAGTTATCAACGGCCAAAACCCATAGTGTAGTTGCATATTGAGGTCTTCCCTTGTTTCCTAGGTACCTTGTTCATGTAATCTTGATTGTGTGAGCTTGAATACTTGGGAAGCTCTCGGTGTTTAGGGTTGTACTATCTCCCTTTATGTTGAGTTAAAGTGTGTGGTTGTTTATTTACTCTTCTTGCTATTGTGTTGAGGTTAAGCCCAAGGTGCTTAGTGATAGGAGCTTATTATATGGAATTAACTATGGTATTAACTAGAGACTATTATCTTAGGAATAGTGGTGTTTAGGTGCTTACTGAGTGGTATTCCCGGAATCCGGTATGATGTTCATTTACAGATTTGCGGGATGCTCATAAGCGTTATTTTGTGGTTTTATTACAGAGATCCCGTTTGTACTCACTTCTAGTGCATTCAAGATGGAGCTAGAGAGAATGATACCACGCCTACACCCATGGAGAAGCCGAGAGGCGAAGCCGAGCTGCCTCGAAACTTATAGAAGACCGAAGACCAGTTCGAGAGAAGATGTCACGACCCAGAGGTGTCGCGACCGAGATCCAGCTTCAGAGAAGAAGTCACGACCGAGACTATATGTCGCGATCGAGACTTAGCCTCAGTTGACATGTCTCGACCGAGACCATTCTGTCGCGATCGTGATTTTTACCGACTCTAAGAACTGGAGCCAGATCGCGATCGCGAATCACATGTCTCGATCGCGACCACAGACACGAACCGGCCCAAATTGAAGAATTTAGTCCGAGATTCTGATTTGTTTTTTAGTTATTTTTATTTCTTTTGATTTATTTTATTTCCCTTTCACTAGGAACTATATAAACCCTTAGATATTAGGTTAGATTAGACCTTTGCTCAATTTCACAACTTCATCCTTAGAAATTCAATAGCCAAGAAGAAAGCTTCCACCTTTATGCCACTTTCACCTTCATCTCTGGTTAGTTTCATCCATAATTAGGTATTGCTTTCAATTGGCTATGTCTGGCTAAGATCATACTAGTTCACTCTTAGGTTGAAGCCATTATTCTAGGATTTGTTTGTGAGAATTCTTATGTTTATGTTCTAATAATAATTTCAGCATTGTTTTATGATCTCTTGTGCTTTATTGTCTATTGATTGATCTTGATTTTATCTAGGTGGACAACTAGGTTGATTATTATCCGTCATATTTCTAGGCTTGATAATTCGATTTGAAAAGTCTTATCTTTTAGGTAGCAAACAGAATTTGCATAGACTATTTGCGAGTGCTTATTTTGTAGAGATTATAAACCTGTGTCGAGTATCGGCAATTTGCCAATGGTATTGCATCGGCCTACATATTTTTGATCTTTATACTGTTGCGCTTTTGAACCTTAGGATTTCTTTGGTTATTGCTTACAACAAGGGTTTCTAGGACTATTTGGACTAGTTGCTATTTACGAACAAAGAGTAGGACAACTAGATTAGTTAGTTAAGAATATATAGGATTAAGAGAATTCAATGATCAACTTTCCATAAGAATAATGCGCTGATGCTAAGAGAGTGAGCTTTCCATCATAAAAGTTTACAAATCCAACATTTATCATTTTATTATTGTTACTTTAGATTACAACATTCAAAACCCCCTAGTTACTACTAGGTAAGACGAAAAAATAGACTATGGTTGTGTCTCTTTTGGGATTCGACTCCGAATTACCACTTTACTAGTGGATTATTTAGTTGGATTATCTTTGATAGGAACAGCGACCGTTTTACGCCTGTCAAATTTTGGCACCGTTACCGTGGAGCTAACTGTTATAGTTTGTTTCTTTTTGTGTTACTTTGGTGTGGACCTATCTTATGGTCCACACTCGTGTCACTAATTCATATTTACTTGATTTCATTACAGAGATAGAGCGGACGCATCTACGCAATCTGCGAGAATCTCTACAAAATCTAGTGATCGAATCAATGGCTACCAGAACGTTGCGAGAGCTTACAGACCCAGATCTGACGCAACAACATCTAGGAGTGACGCTGCTTGCCCTGAATGTCGGCGTTACATTCGAACTAAAGACCGGATTCATCAATTTGCTACCAAAGTTTCATGGCCTGGTTGGGGAAGACCCGATTATGCATCTTAGTGAGTTCCACGACATCTGCAGCTGTAGTAAGCCGAGTAACATCACCGATGAGCAAATTAAGATGAGAGCTTTCGGTCTTACGCTGAAAGACAGCGCGCGTCAATGGTATTATTTGCTACCCACTGGAAGTATCGACACTTGGGAGAAACTTCACAAAGCTTTCCTTAGTAAGTATTTTCCGTCCAAGAAGGCGGTCGCGTTGAAAAGAGCTATTGCAATGGTGGAACAGCATAACGCTGAGACGCTGTATGACTATGTAGAAAGATTTGCAAGATTATGTGCTAGCTGCCCATTCCATGGGTTTGAGGAGAAAGATTTGGTGACCCACCTTTACAATGGGTTACTTGATAATGAAAGGAGGCTAGTAGACGCTACGTGTAATGGGAGTGTGCTGAATTTGACTCCCGCCGAAGCTAGAGCCCGACTAAATGAGATTGCTGAGGGAACGAGATGTTTTGGAAGGACGTACACGAGGAAAGGATTAAACGTTGTGGATTCCGGAGAGCCCGGATGGAAGAGTGAGATAGCTGAACTAAAAAGTATGATCAAGAAAATCGCCATCGGAAATCAGAAACTTGCGAGACTATGCGGAATTTGTGCAGACGAGAGCCATCCTACCGACATGTGCCCGCAACTCCAGGACCAAACCACCGATGAAGTACATGTTGTAGGAGGTTTCGGACCTCCTAGACCTCGGTTTGAGAACAACAACAACTACAATCAGCGAGAGAATAACAACTACAATCCGAGAGGTAACGATCATCCTGGTTTTAGATGGGGTGACTCGGCTGGGGCGCATAATAGACAATATCCATACAACAACCAGTATCGCGCTCCATATCAACCGAAATCCGACGAACCATATATGAAGGAAATGCTTGAGTCCTTGACCAAACACTTCACCGCCCATGTTCAAACAACCGAGTCCAGCATACGCGGTCTAGAGAAACAGGCCGCACAAATAGCGGAGGCGGTAAACAACTTGCAAAAGCAAAATTAGGGAAAGCTACCATTGCAGACTGTCGCAGCCCCGAGGGAGAACGTAAGTTTCATCATGATACGAGGTGGACAGGCCCTTGATGAAAAGGTAGAGGAAGAGATGCTGAAAACGGTTCCTGAGCTGATATCTCGACCAAGACAGGAAGGTCGCGACCGAGACTTGGCCCTAGTAGAGATGTTGCGATCGTGACATCCATGTCTCGACCGAGATGACGGTACCCGAGTTTCCGAAAATTTGATCAACAAGAATCACGATCGCGACACACCATCTCGACCCCGATTT
This sequence comes from Phyllobates terribilis, assembly GCF_046119375.1. Lineage (NCBI taxonomy): Eukaryota > Metazoa > Chordata > Amphibia > Anura > Dendrobatidae > Phyllobates > Phyllobates terribilis. Next base: position 43,378 of record NW_027367117.1, on the reverse strand, counting down.
AGCTCCAGTTCATCCAATCTCGACCGCGACCATACATCTCGACAGCTACCAAATGCCGATGTCCGCGACTACAAGGAGATTTTCAAAAGGCTTAGTAAGTGTAAAGTGAATATCCCTCTGCTCGAACTTGTCAAGAATGTCCCTCGCTACGCTAAAAGTTTGAAAGAACTCTGCACTAAGAAGAGAAGTGAGAAGTTACAAGGAAGGCAGAAAGTCCAAGTCAGCGAAATAGTTTCGGCGGCCATCCAACGGAAGATAGCTACCAAGCGCTCAGACCCAGGGATGGTGAGTATCCCGTGCACTATAGGGAAAACAAAAATCGATAAGGTCATTCTAGATCTAGGAGCATCTATTAATGTTTTACCTTACTCATTGTATAAATCATTAGAATTAGGATCTCTGAGTAGGACAGGGACCGTACTTCAGTTAGTTGCCGGGTCTATGATTTACCCGAAAGGGTTAGTCGAAGATGTGTTGGTTATGGTCGAGGACCTTATATTCCCTGCATATTTTTATGTACTAGATGATGTTCATGATACGTAGGCTATACCTGTCCTACTAGGTAGATCCTTTATGAGGACAGCTAAAACAAAACTAGACCTAGATACCAGGGCGCTTACGCTCGAGTTGGACAGGGATTTTGTCAATTTTAATATATATGAGACTACGACAAAATCCTTGGATGATGGCTCGGTATTCTGTATTACGGATGTTATCGAACCTTCAAACTAGGCTCGCATGTTGTTTTGGGCAGTATCCCCACCTCACTAACCACACAAGGAAAGAAACCTGCTAAAGCTGTTGTGCAGGGTACGAAAAAGGCGAAAACAGAGCCCAAGGGTAAGTCTAAGTGTGGGGAGAATAAGGAGAAAAAGAAGCCCAAGCAAAAATGGGTGGTCAAGGAAGAGAATGGTCTAAGGTTCAAACCTTTCCATCCGTGGTTCAAGAAGATGTTGTTAGATGACGCGATCCGGAAGGGATCGAAAAGCGATGATTGAGTCATACTACGTCATGCCGCGACGTTAACTAAGGCGCTGATCGGGAGGCAACCCCAGGGAGTATACTAACGTTTTCTCCCATATTCTTGTTTTTGTTTCTTTTATTTTCTAGGAAGAACCGCGGAGCTAGCAGGTAGGAAGCCATTGGAGTAATCGAACCACCACAAATCACCGGAACTCAACAGTGTCGCGATCGCGACCAAAGCGTCACGGCCGAGATTTCGTCCCAGTAAACATGTCGCGATCGTGACCTGGATATCACGACCAAGATACGGTCTGAGTGCGAGCTCAATTCGGACGACGACAACGAGTGATTGTGGTACCTTCTCCCTCATCCCTTTTTATGATGTCCTCTTTTGCTACATTGAGGACAATGCGCTATTCAAGTGTGGGGAGAGGAGTTGACGTACCGAGGAGTTTTATGGTGTTGTTTTTGGTTTTCTCTTGCTATGCCGCTGACTTTCTTTATGTTTTTTTAGAGTCTCTGCTGAACTATTTTGGTTGTTTTTTGATCGATTCTGTACCGGATTTATATTTCTTGAACTCTTGCATCGTTTTGTTTTAAAAAAATCAGAAAAGGCCAAGGAGAGTAAAAAATGAATGGATCGAAAAGGGGCTCCAACAAAAATAAAAATCAGAAAAATAAATAAAAATAAAAATAAAAAGAATAAAAACCAGGCAAGTAAGAATTGAATAAAAAGGAAAAGGTCGGTGTTTGAAAATAAAAATAAAAATAAAAAGGAAATTGTTCTACCACTTAGAATTTTGTTGAAAACCCGAAAGGGCGCCGGAATTACATTATTTTGTGATTGATTATATTGATTGCATATTTATTGGCGTCGGAGACATAAGAAGGGAGTTGAAGGAATGTCTCGGGTTTTAGGATTCACCAAGGAGGGATAAGGAGCTAGTTTTAGCCTATTATTTCTTTGTTTATGAGCTTATTGTTATCCACACCTTGCATGCTTACCATTCCACTAGTTCATTAGTTTTGCTACATATTATTGGCGGTTGTGTTAGATTCTAGGATTAGATTTCTATTTCTTGGAGTTTGATGCATATTGTTGTGGTTGTACTATGCAGATTTTTGAATTAGGATTGGTGGTTGTGATTTGTGGATTTATTATATTATTTAGTGGTTTAGGACATTACTTGAAGAGGAGGAATAAGAAGTGTATAAGCGAGTGGGAGACTCGATTTTATCTTCATTATGATATATTTATGTACGCTTACCCTTAGAGGAGATTAGGAATTCCACATGTGCTTAAACGCACACCACTTGGTTCGATTTTTACTATTGTATTGGAGTGGTGACATATGAAGAGGAGAAATAAGGAGGGTTTTGGGTAGGACATCTCAGAGACATAAGGAGATAGATCGGAGTTAGGTTAGTGCTCAATACACTTGGAGTTTGAAGTATAGTCGCTAGCAAGCTTTCTCTACACTTACTGTAGACCTTTGTGCTTTTAGGAGGAGTGAGTCTTATTTTGCTTACTCAAGGACGAGCAAGGTTTAAGTGTGGGGAGGTTTGATAGGAGCTTATTATATGGTGTTAACTAGCGACTATTAGCTTAGGAATAGTGGTGTTTAGGTGCTTATTGAGTGGTATTCCCGGAATCTGGTATGATGTTCATTTATAGACTTGCGGGATGCTCATAAGCGTTATTTCGTGGGTTTATTACGAAGATCCCGTTTGTACTCACTTTTAGTGCATTCGGGATGGAGCTAGAGAGAAGGATACCACGCCTACACCCATGGAGAAGTCGAGAGGCGATGCTGAGCTGCCTCGAAGCTTATAGAAGACCGAAGACCAGTTCGAGAGAAGACGTCATGACCGAGAGGAGGTGTCGCAACCGAGATCCATCCTCAAAGAAGAAGTCAGGACCGAGACTATTTGTCGCGATCAAGACTTAGCCTCAGTAGACATGTCTTGACCGAGACCATCCTGTCGCGATCGTGATTTTTACCGACTCTGAGAACTGGAGCAAGATCGCGATCGCGACCCACATGTCTCGATCGCGAACACGGACACGGACCGGCCCAAATTGAAGATTTTAGTCCGAGATTCTGATTTGTTTTTCAGTTATTTTTATTTCTTTTGATTTATTTTATTTTCCTTTCACTAGAAACTATATAAACCCTTAGATATTAGGTTAGATTAGACCTTTGCTCAATTTCACAACTTCATCCTTAGAAATTCAGCAGCCAAGAAGAAAGCTTCCACCTTTGTTCCACTTTCACCTTCATCTCTGGTTAGTTTCATCCATAATTATGTATTGCTTTCAATTGGCTATGTCTGGCTAAGATCCTACTAGTTCACTCTTAGGTTGAAGCCATTATTCTAGGATTTGTTTGTGAGAATTCTTATGTTTATGTTCTAATAATTTCAGCATTGTTTTATGATCTCTTGTGCTTTATTGTCTATTGATTGATCTTGATTTTATCTAGTTGTCCAACTAGGTTGATTATTATCCATCATATTGCTAGGCTTGGTAATTCAATTTGAAAAGTCTTGTCTTTTAGGTAGCAAACAGAATTTGCATAGACTATTTGTGAGTGCTTATTTTGTAGAGATTATAAACCTGTGTCGAGTATCGGCGATTTGCCAATGGTATTGCATAGGCATACATATCTTTGATCTTTATTGCGCTTTTGAACCTTAGGATTTCTTTGGTTATTGCTTACAACAAGGGTTTCTAGGACTATTTGGACTAGTTGCTATTTACGAACAAAGAGTAGGACAACTAGATTAGTTACTTAAGAATATAGGATTAAGAGAATTCAATGATCAACTTTCCATAAGAATATTGCACTGATGCTAAAAGAGTGAGCTTTCCATCATAATAGTTTACAAATCCAACGTTTACCGTTTTATTATTGTTACTTTAGATTACAACATTCAAAACCCCCTAGTTACTACTAGGTAACTGATAGGAGCTTATTATATGGTGTAACCAGCGACTATTAGCTTAGGATTGGTGGTGTTTAGGTGCTTATTGAGTGGTATTCCCGGAATCTAGTATGATTGTTCACTTATAGATTTGCGGGATGCTCTTAAGCGTTATTATGTGGTATTGTATTATGGAGATCCTATTTGTACTCACCTTTAGTACATTTGGGACGGAGCTAGAGAGAAGACGACCACAACTACACCCATGGAGAAGCTGAGAGGCGAAGCCGAGCTGCCTCGGAAGCTTGCAGAAGACGAAGACCAGTCCGAGAGAAGGTTTCAAGACAAAGACGGACCAAGACGAAGAAGTCTCGGTCGAGAGTTCCCCTCGAAGAAGAAGTAGCGGTCGTGACTATAAAGTAGTGATCGCGACTTTGCCTCGACATGGATGTAGCGATCGCGACCCCCGAAGTAGCGATCGAGACTTGAGACGTTCCTGAGTGATTGGTGAAAAGTAGCAATCGTGACCCTGAAGGTAGCGACCGCGACTTTTGGCGGACCCGGCCAAAATTGCAGATTTAAGCCCGGGAATTTATCAGATTTTATTAGTTTTTCCCATTTTATTCATTTATTCTTAGTTATTTTATTCCCTAGAGGTGGGACACTATATATACCTCTAGTTTTTAGGTTAGATTAGATCTTTTTGCCACTTTACATTCAAGTTCTTAGAAATTCAGCCACCAAGAGGAAAGCTGCCACCTTTCTACCATCTTCTACCTTCAATCCTGGTTAGTTTATCCATCATCATGTATATCTTTCTCTTGGCTATGTCTGGCTAAGTTCCTACGAGTTCACTCTTAGGTTGAGGCCTTTATTCTAGGAATTGTTTGTGAGAATTCTATGTTTATGTTCTAATATAATAATTTCAGCATTGTTTTATTTTCTCTTGTGCTTATTGTCATTGATTGATCTTGATTTTATCTAGGTTGCAAACTAGGTTGATTAATATTCATTCATACTGCTAGGCTTGATAATTCGATTTGAGAAGTCTTGTCTTTTAGGTAGCAATCAGAATTAGCATAGACTATTTGCGAGTGCTTCTTTTGTAGAGATTATAAACCTGTGTCGAGTATCTGCGATTTGCCAATGGTATTGCATAGGCCTACTTATCTTTGATCTTTATGTTGTTGAGTAGTTGAACCTTAGGATTTCTTTGGTTATTGCATAGAACAAGGGTTTCTAGGACTATTTGGACTAGTTGCTATTTATGAACAAAGAGTAGGACAACTAGATTATTTATTTAAAAGAACATAACTTTATTAGAATTCGATGATCAACTTTCCATAAGAATAATGTGCTGAGACTGAAAGAGTGAGCTTTTCATTGTTATAAGTTTACAAAAATCCAACAATTTTTTGTTACTATTGCTTTCACTAATTTACAAACCAAAACCCCTTTTGTTACTATTGGTAACACTCTTGAAATAAACTATCATTGTGGCTCCATGTGGAATCGACTCTGACTTACCGCTTAACTAGTGGATAGTAGTTGGATTTATCTTTGACAGGACCAACGACCGGTAAAACGCTTGTCAGTAACACGAAAGAAATAGACTATCATTGTGGCTCTCTTGAGATTCGACTCCGACTTACCACTTTACTAGTGGATTGTTTAGTTGGATTATCTTTGATAGGAACAGCGACCGTTTATGCCTGTCACTTAGTTTAGAGAGAGTATAATCAACTCAAGCACCTATCCATTCTGTTTCTTGAACCTCCATTCATTTCTTTGTTCTTCCTTGTTCTTGAACGAGTTAGAACACCAACCTAAGAACACTTGTTCTATTTGGTGAGTGGTTGTGAATCTAGGTCCGAGCTAACTAGGATTAGTCCTATATCACCTACCAAGAGCACCAGTGCGTAGTGAATTCGAGCGCAGTGAAGGGAAGCCCGAGAAGTTAAGGATATGGGATAAATGAACTTCTACCTATGGATAGTGATGAACAGGGATCGTCAAGCTGGACGATTGAAGGAAGGACTGAGGGTGTAGAGAGGATTTCCAACGTGGACAAAACGGTTACTCAAGAGAAGAACCACAAAACGCGTGGAATCGTTGACACGCTCTAAGGAAAGGATCGATCACACGGATTGCGTGCATGGTCTTCTTCATTGCCATAGATTATAGATTTGCTTTAATTGGAGGATAAGTTTAGGAATGCTATAAATATGTGCAATAGGTGATGTTAGGCACACGAGCTGAGAAGAGCAAAATAGAGCCAAAGGCTTTAGGAGAGAAAGCTAGAGACTTGAGTGCTTAGGCATACTTCACTTGCTAAAAGGAGAAAGCAAGAGTAAATTGGAAAGAGTGTTAGCGAGAGGAAAGTTATTCTTTTCCAAGGTCGCGTGAAGTTAGAGTGTGGTCTAAATCACCTTAAGAGTTGAAAGGATTGTTTATATTGCGTTGAACGCCAGATTGTGTTGAGAAAGAGTGTTAAGAAGTGTTGCAATTACTCTTGATTAATATAATCTAATAGTGGTGAGTTTTATCCCAAGCTTAGTAGAAGCTCAGGGTTCTCACCTTGTGAAAATCCTTGCATTTGATCCAAGGTTATCATCTAACAATCTTAAGTTCAAATTGTTGCAGCTAATATCCCCTTCCGCAACTCTAACACACTAGCTGACTACCTTGTTGTGTTAAACATGGAGATTAGACTAGCTTAAACGTGTCTTCAACTTCCTTATCTTTAAAACACTTAATAGAGTTGATCAAACTACTCTTTTATAAGAGCTAGTCGATTCAAGCTACTTGATACGATACATAATCGATTTATTTCAAAACCTAACAATTGGTATCAGAGTTTATGGTTGCTCGTATGCATTGATTTTATGTGATTACTCAGGAAAATATTCAAGGAACAAGGCGATTTCAAAACCGATGAACAACTAGCAGAACTTTGCAATATAGTCAATGGTGTTCAACATCCAGATCCAGACCAAATCTCAAGCTCAGACTCGGTGTGCTTAAATTGCCTATGTTACGGACACATGACCAAGGATTGCATAGAGGCCAAAACGCCATCCAAAAGGGTCTTATGGGGAGATTCGGACGACATGCCAAAGTTCCATGTAGGGGAAGATACTTGCCTAATAGTCGTGGAGGACTCCGGAATAGACGAAGACATCGAGGTAAGCTCTCTCAACTTAAAGCTCATTCCTAAGAAAATCCTTGTTGATCTCTTAAATGAGTTGGTCTTGGATCATGAAGTTCTTGGTACTAAGACTAAATCTCAGCAAGAGGAACTTGATGATCTAAGGGAACAAATAGTTGAGTTAAATAAATTATGGTCTTCAAAGCTCGTCATCCTTAACAAATCTTGCGAGCTTTGCAAAGGCAATGGTTTAGCTTCTCTCCAAAGCGCCAACTCAACTATCACGGACATGATTGATGAAATTCTGACTAAGCTAGATAATCTAGCTGCGCCTGTGAAAGCTAAAACTGTTTAATCAAACAGTTTTTGTGAAAGTTAGATAAGGGTTAGGTTTCAACAATCATGACTAGTCCAACTCAGGCCCTTCTCTATCTAGCGAGATACATGATAAAATTATTAAGCTAGAAAAGGAACTTCACTCTTACAAAGCTGAAAACTCATACTTACAAAACAAAGTGAATGTTCTAGAGAAGAGAACAGCTTAGGACAAACAATGATTTCACAAAGAGAAAGAGCATAGCATGTATATTAAACAAGTGCAATCTCCTCCGAACACTCAGCCTTCTAGCCTTACATGACGAGAGCCATTTCGTCCCGGAAAAGGCAAATATGGGTATATTAGATATAACCATTATTGCACCTTCTATCGAAATAATGGTCACTCAAGGCATGAATGTGAGTGTTTAAAAGCACTTGAGAAAAAGGCTGACAAGTCTGTTAAGACTAAATCTATGGGTAAGCTCGATCAAATGAGTCTTGAGAAAGACAATCTTGACCAGAGCGAGTCTTCTAATACTCAGCGTGTACGTACTAGGTCCTCAAAAGCCAAGCACAAACAAGCTAAAGCACAGCGATGAATGCCTTCCAAAGCTAAGCCTCACCAAGTGCTTGATCTTAACGATGACATCTATTATGAGCGTGTTCCTAGAACTGTGAAGATGGAAGTTCTACCTTCTAGTTCTAGAATCGCGAGCGCTAACTTTCCTATGAAATCAACGCTTTGTTGGAAACAAAAAGCTTGATCTTATCTTGCAGGTTGGAATGCATAGTAGAAGGCACATAATCATATCTTAAGCTACTCTCATTTCATAAATAAGAAGGAATTTTTTATCTCCTTCACGGACGAAATGAAGAAATCAAGCTATAATTTACCCAGATTAGCTTTATTCAAAGCTAGTCTCATTCATGGTACAGGTACATATATTATTTCAAGCGGAACTCAGATAGTTTAAGCGAGTCTTTGGGAACTTCAAGCGAATCTTTATTCAACTCACTGAACTATATCTTATACTTCCAGAAGATCTAAATGGAAACACCATATCTTTTCTAAGGCGCTTTGCTTGGATATATTTCTATGCCTTGGGCATCTGCTAGATTTTCTATCTTATCTTATTAGTTGAAGCAAGATATGCGTTGTAAGTTTCTCCCATTCTTAGACTATGAATAAATGTGACAGGCGTAAAACGGTCGTTGTTCCTATCAAAGATAATCCAACTAAACAATCCACTAGTAAAGTGGTAAGTCGGAGTCGAATCCCAAGATAACCACAACGATAGCTTATCTCTATTGTGTTACCTAGTAGTAACTAGGGGGTTTTGTATGTTGTTATCTAACTAGCAATAATAAAACGATGATTGTTGGATTTGTAAACTATAACGATGGAAAGATCACTCTTTTAGCATCAGCGCATTATTCTTATGGAAAGTTGATCATTGAATTCTATTAATCCTATATTCTTTACTAAATAATCCAGTTGTCCTACTCTTTGTTCGTAAATAGAAACTAGTCCAAATAGTCCTAGAAACCCTTGTTGTAAGCAATAACCAAAGAAATCCTAAGGTTCAAAAGCGCAACAGGATAAAGATCAAAGATAAGTAGGCCTATGCAATACCATTGGCAAATCACCGATACTCGACATAGGTTTATAATCTCTAGAAAAGAAGCACTTGCAAATAGTCTATACTAATTCTGATTGCTACCTAAAAGACAAGACTTTTCAAATTGAATTATCAAGCCTAGCAATATGAATGAATAATAATCAACCTAGTTGGCCACCTAGATAAAATCAAGATCAATCAATAGACAATAAAGCACAAGAGATCATAAAACAATGCTGAAATTATTATTAGAACATAAACATAACAATTCTCACAAACATATCCTAGAATAATGGCTTCAACCTAAGATTGAACCAGTAGGATCTTAGCCAGACATAGCGAATTGAAAGCAATACATAATTATGGATGAAACTAACCAGGAATGAAGGTGAAAGTGGCACAAAGGTGGAAGTTTTCTTCTTGGCTGCTGAATTTCTAAGGATGAGTTGTGAAATTGAACAAAGGTCTAATCTAACCTAATAACTAAAGGTTTATATAGTATCTAGTGAATAGGGAATAAATTAACTAAAAAGAAATAATAAAATAGGGAAAAACAAATCAAATCTCGGACTTAAATCTGCAATTGGGCCGGTCCGTCTCCGCAGTCTCGATCGAGACTTTTGGGTCTCGGTCGAGACTTTGTCCCAGTTCTTCAGAGTCAGCGTGAGTCTTGATCGCGACATTGGGGTCTCGGTCGAGACATCTCTACTGAGGCTCGATCGCGAGTTCTGGGTCCCGGTCGAGACATCTTCTCTACAGCTCGTTCTCGGTCGTGACACCTCTCTCGGTCGTGAGGCCTTCTCTCGGACTGGTCTTCGGTCTTGTATAAGCTTAGAGGCAGCTCGGCTTCGCCTCTAGGCTTCTCCATGGGTGTAGGTGTGGTATCCTTCTCTCTAGCTCCGTCCCAAATGCACTAAAAGTGAGTACAAACGGGATCTCCGTAATAAAACCACAAAATAAAGCTTATGAGCATCCCGCAAATCCATAAATGAACACCATACCGGATTCCGGGAATACCACTCAATAAGCACCTAAACACCACTAATCCTAAGCTAATAGTCGCTAGTTAACACCGTATAATAAGCTCCTATGAAACCTCCCCACACTTAAACCTTTCTCGTCCTCGAGTAAGCAAAATAAAGCTCACTCCTCCTAAAAAGCACAAAGGTCTACAGTAAGTGTAGAGAAAGTTTGCTAGCGACTATACTTCAAACTCCAAGTGTATCGAGCACTATCCTAACTCCGATCTATCTCCTTATGTCTCCGAGATGTCCTACCCAAAACCCTTTTTATTTCTCCACTTCATATGTCACCACTCCAATACAATAAAAAATCGAACCAAGTGGTGTGCGTTTAAGCACATGTGGAATTCCTAATCTCCTCTAAGGGTAAGGGTACATAAATATGACATAATAAAGATAGAATCGAGTCTCCCACTTGCTTATACACTTCTTATACCTCCTCTTCGAGTAATGTCCTAAACCACTAGATAATGTAATAAATCCACAAATCACAACCACCAATCCTAATTTAAAAATCTGCATAGTACAACCACAACAATATGCATCAAACTCCAAGAAATAGAAATCTAATCCTAGAATCTAACACAACCGCCAATAGTATGTACAAAACTAATGAACTAGTGGAATGGTAAGCATGCAAAGTGTGGATAACAATAAGCTCATAAATACAAAGATAAAAGGTCAAAACTAACTCCTTATGCCTCCTTGGTGAATCCTAAAAACCCGAGACATCCTTCAACTCCCTTCTTATGTCTCCGACGCCAATAGATGTGTAATCAATAAAATCAATCACAAACAAAGTAAATCCGGCGCCCTTTCGGGTTTTCACCAAAATCTAAGTGGTAGGAACTTTTTTTTCTTTTTATTTTTATTTTCAGGCACCAACCTTTTCCTTTTTTATTCAATTTTTACTTGCCTGGTTTTATTCTTTTTATTCTTTTTATTTTTTTAATTTTTCTGATTTTTTCTTATATATATTTGTTGGAGCCCCCCCCCCCCTTTCGATCCATTCCTTTTTTACTCTCCATGGGTTTTTCTGATTTTTTTTTCTTAAAACTAAAAAAACAATGCAAATGTTCAAGCAAAATAAATCCTGGTACAGACTCGATCGAAACCAACTAAAACAGTTCAGCAGAGACTCTAAAAACATAAAATAAGTAGCGGAATAGCAAGAGAAAACCAAAAACATCATCATAAACCTCCTCGGTACGTCAACTCCTCTCCCCACACTTGAACGGCGCATTGTCCTCAACGCAGCAAAAGTGGACATCATAAAATGGGAAGAGGGAGAAGGTACCACAATCCACCATCGTCGTCCGATCTGAGTGAATGTGGGTGCTGTGTCGCGGTCGAGACGCAAAGGTCGCGATCGTGAAATCTCTACTGAGACAATTTCTCAATCGTGATGCATTAGTCGCAATCGCAACATGGACAGGTTCGAGTGGATGTGTCGGTTTTACTCCTCCAATGGCTTCCTACTTGCTGGATCTGCGGGTGTTCCTAGAAAACAATAAAACAAAACAAACCAATGGGATTAACGTTAGTAAAAATCCCTCGGGTTGTCTCCCGATTAGCGCCTTAGTTAACGTCGCGACACCGACGTAATATGACTTAATTATCGTTTTTCGATCCTTTCCGGATCGCATCATCTAATAGCATTTTCGTGAACCATGGATGGAAAGGTTTGAACCTTAGACCATTCTCTTCCTTGACCACCCATACTTGCTTGGGCTTCTTTTGCGCCTTACTCTCCCCACACTTGGACTTCCCCTTGGGTTTTGTTTTCGCCTTTTTCGTACCCTGCATAATAGCTTTAACAGGTTTCTTTACCTGGGTGGTTAGTGAGGTGGGGCTACTGCCCAAAACAACATGCGAGCCTATTTTGGTAGGTTCGATAACATCCGCAATACAAAATACCGAGCCATCACTCAAGGATTTGGTCGTAGTCTCATATATATTATAATTGACAAAATCCTCGTCCAACTCGAACGTAAGCGCCCCGGTATCTAAGTCTATTTTGTTTTAGCTGTCCTCATAAAGGGTCTACCTAGTAGGACAGGTACAGCCTGCGTATCATGAACATCATCTAGTACATAAAAATCTGCAGGGAATATAAGGTCCTCGACCATAACCAACACATCTTCGACCAAAACCCTTTGGGGTAAATCGTAGACCCGTCAGCTAACTGAAGCACGATCCCTGTCCTACTCATAGATCCTAATTCTAATGATTTATACAACGAGTAAGGTAAAACATTAATAGATGCTCCTAGATCTAGCATGGCCTTATCGATTTTCGTTTTTCCTATAGTGCATGGAATACTCACCATCCCTGGGTCCGAGCACTTGGCAGCTATCTTTCTTTGGATGTCGCTGAAACTCTTTCGCTTACTTGTACTTTCTGCCTTCCTTGTAGCTTCTCACTTTTCTTCTTCGAGCAGAGTTCTTTCAAATGTTTAGCGTAGCAAGGGACATTCTTAATGAGTTCGAGCAACGGGATATTCACTTTACACTTACTAAGCGTTTTGAAAATCTCTTTGTAGTCGCGGACATCGGTGTCTAGTAGTGGTCGAGAGGGAGAGTCGCGGTCGAGAATGTGTGAACTGGAGCTAAGTCGCGGTCGATATGTCGAGTCGCGGTCGAGACCCTCGTTGATCAAATTTTCGGAAATCTGGCTACCATCATCTCGGTCGAGACTTACAAGTCGCGACCGAGACTTTTCTACTGGGGCTGAGTCGCGGTCGAGACCCTTTTGTCTCGGCCGACACAATGGCTCAGGAACATTTTCCAGCATCTCCTCCTCTACCTTTTCATCGAGTGACTGTCCTCCTCTAATCATGATGACACTTACATTCTCCCTCGGAGTTGCGACAGTTTGCGATGGAAGCTTCCCCGAATTCTGTTGTTGCAAGTTGTTCACCGCCTCCGCTATTTGTGCGGCCGGTTTCTCTAGGCTGTGTATGCTGGACTCGGTTGTTTGAACATGGGAGGTGAAGTGTTTGGTCAAGGACTCGAGCATTTCCCTCATAGATGGTTCGTCGGATTTCGGTTGATATGGAGAGCGGTACTGGTTGTTGTATGGATATTGTCGATTCTGCGCCGCAGACGAGTCTCCCCATCTAAAACCCGGATGATCGTTCCCTCTCGGATTGTAATTGTTATTCTCTCGCTGATTGAAGTTGTTGTTGTTCTCAAAACGAGGTCTAGGAGGTCCAAAACCTCCCACAGCATGTACTTCAGCGATAGTTTGGTCCTGGAGTTGCGGGCACATGTCGGTAGGATGACTCTCATCCGCACAAATACCACATACTCTCGCAGGTTTCTCATTTCCGATTGCAGTGTTCTTGATCATACTCTTAAGTTCAGCTATTTCACTCTTCCATCCGGGCTCTCCGGAATCCACAGCGTTTATCCCTTTCCTTGTATAAGTCCTTCCGAAACTTCTCGTTCCCTCAGCAATCTCATTTAGTCGCGCTCTAGCTTCGGCGGGAGTCAAATTCAGCACACTCCCGTTACACGCAGCGTCAACTAACCTCCTTTCATTATCAAGTAACCCATTGTAAAAGTGGGTCACCAAGTCTTTCTCCTCAAACCCATGAAATGGGCAGCTCGCACACAGTCTCGCGAACCTTTCTACATAGTCATACAGCGTCTCAGCGTCCTGCTGTTCCACCATTGCAATAGCTCTTTTCAATGCAACTGCCTTCTTGGACGGGAAATACTTACTCAGGAAAGCTTTGTGAAGTTTCTCCCAAGTGTCGATACTTCCGGTGGGTAGCAAATAGTACCATTGACGCGCGCTGTCTTTCAGCGTACAACCGAAAGCTCTCATCTTGATTTGCTCATCGGTGACGTTACTCGGCTTACTGCAGCTACAGATGTCGTGGAACTCACTAAGATGCATGATCGTTCCTCCCCAACCAATCCATGAAACTTCGGTAGCAAATTGATGAATCCGGTCTTTAGTTCGAAAGTAACGCCGGCATTCAGGGCAGGCAGCGTCACTCCTAGATGTTGTTGCGTCAAATCAGGGTCCGCAAGCTCTCGCAACGTTCTAGCAGCCATTGATTCGATCACTAGATTTTGTAGAGATTCTCGCAGATTGCGTAGATGCGTCCGCTCTATCTCTGGAATGAAATCAAGCAAATTTGAATTAGTGGCGCGAGTGTGGACCATAAGATAGGTCCACGCCAAGATAACACAAAAAGAAACAAACTATGACAGTTGGCTCCCCGGCAACGACGCCAAAATTTAACAGGAGTAAAAAGGTCGTTGTTCCTATCAAAGATAATCCAACTAAACAATCCACTAGTAAATTGGTAAGTCGAAGTCAAATCCCAAGAGAGCCACAACGATAGCTTATTTCTATTGTGTAGGGGGTTTTGTATGTTGTTATCTAACTAGCAATAATAAAACGATGATTGTTGGATTTGTAAACTATAACGATGGAAATCTCACTCTTTTAGCATCAGCGCATCATTCTTATGGAAAGTTGATCATTGAATTCTATTTATCATATATTCTTTACTAAATAATCTAGTTGTCCTACTCTTTGTTCGTAAATAGCAACTAGTCCAAATAGTCCTAGAAACCCTTGTAGTAATCAATAACCAAAGAAATCCTAAGGTTCAAAAGCGCAACAGCATGAAGATCAAAGATAAGTAGGCCTATGAAATACCATTGGCAAATCACCGATACTCGACATAGGTTTATAATCTCTACAAAAGAAGCACTCGCAAATAGTCTATGCTAATTCTGATTGCTACCTAAAAGACAAGACTTTTCAAATCAAATTATCAAGCCTAGCAATATGAATGAATAATAATCAACCTAGTTGGCCACCTAGATAAAATCAAGATCAATCAATAGACAATAAAGCACAAGAGATCATAAAACAATGCTGAAATTATTATTAGAACATAAACATAAGAATTCTCACAAACATATCCTAGAATAATGGCTTCAACCTAAGAGTGAATTAGTAGGATCTTAGCCAGACATAGCAATTGAAAGCAATACATAATTATGGATGAAACTAACCAGGAGTGAAGGTGAAAGTGGCACAAAGGTGGAAGCTTTCTTTTTTGCTGCTGAATTTCTAAGGATGAGTTGTGAAATTGAACGAAGGTCTAATCTAACCTAATAACTAAAAGTTTATATAGTATCTAGTGAATAGGGAATAAAATAACTAAAAAGAAATAATAAAATAGGGAAAAACAAATCAAATCTCGGACTTAAATCTGCAATTGGGCCGGTCCGTCTCCACGGTCTCGATCGAGACTTTTGGGTCTCGGTCGAGACTTTTCCCCAGTTCTTCAGAGTCGGCATGGGTCTCGATCGCGACATTGGGGTCTCGGTCGAGACATCTCTACTGAGGATGAGTCTCGATCGCGACTTCTGGGTCTCGGTCGAGACATCTTCTCTGCAGCTTGTTCTCGGTCGTGACACCTCTCTCGGTCGTTAGGCCTTCTCTCGAACTGGTCTTCGGTCTTCTATAAGCTTCGAGGCAGCTCGGCTTTGCCTCTAGGCTTCTCCATGGGTGTAGGTGTGGTATCCTTCTCTCTAGCTCCATCCCAAATGCACTAAAAGTGAGTACAAACGGGATCTCCGTAATAAAACCACAAAATAACGCTTATGAGCATCCCGAAAATCCATAAATGAACACCATACCGGATTCCAGGAATACCACTCAATAAGCACTTAAACACCACTAATCCTAAGCTAATAGTCGTTAGTTAACACCGTATAATAAGCTCCTATCAAAATGCAGTTTAGTTCTACTTTGGAAACTTTAGTTGGATTGTGCTTCTTGCTTGCTTGCTTTCTTGTATCATCTATTTCATAAGCAAGTCTAGCTAATGTAGTATATTGCACTTAAGCTATTGATTATAGTCTTTGCCAACTGCATGCTCTTATTTCTACCACAAATAGAGAATGGTGACCGTCTTCTTTTCATATTACAAGTCTTAAGAAATGATCCATTCTTATGATGTCCCTTATCTAACATTAATGTGACGCTTCCTTATTCCCTTGATAAACTCCACAATAGGAAGTATTCATTTCTTTGTAAAATCCAGTTACCCTCTTATGCAGATATGTTATGTTCATTATATGCTGAGTGTGAGTGTGTTATGTTCCTACATGGAAATGTGAATTATCCCATTGTTCTTTTACATGCTTAAATGATGCATTGGGTGAATATATACACTTGCTTTACACTCCTAACATGATCAAGCGTTTGTGTGAGAGTAGCTTCAGAGTCAGTCTGAGTCACTTTTGGGGTTTGCTTAACTAGGAAGTCTGCTTAATGAGGAAGGTAATCTTTTCGGCTTTGAAAAAATGAAGTCCAGACAAGTAGCCCATTGATCTAGTATAAATGGATTCAGCAAGGCTACGTGGCTCAGTAATCTAGTATAAATGGATTCAGAAAGCCACACATAGACTTCACAGCGCATCACACTAGCTGCCATCACATCTCTTTTATAGTCGTTACAACGATTATTCTGCAGAACCACATGTTACTCAGTAAAGTGCTTCTCAGACTAGTGAGTCTGCATCTAGTCATTGTAAGCCTCAGATATTATAGCCATTGCATATGTATCCGTTGCAAAGCTAACCATTGCGAGAATCAAGTTGTTGTTTCAGTGGTGAAATCCTACAGAGGAAGTTAAAGCTACACTATATAACCACGTGTATGCCTTCATTACTGATCTTTACCGTGCTTCATTATCATCTCCCTCTCAAAATCCATTATATTCCCACTCGCTACAACTCGCTCTCTCTCACATCTACTCACTCTAATTTGTTATACTTCCTCAAAAAGCCCCAACTTTAAATCCCCTAAACACATAAACTCCTCTTCTTCTGGTAATCCTTCTTCTATCAACTTTCTATGAATGAACAATGTTGAGGAAAGTTTCAAGGTCAGAGATCTGGGAAAGCGGTTGGTCAAGAGCCTGGACTAGATGGCTCATTGGTTGAGTTTGGTCGTCTTTACAAGAAGAATATGCCTTAAGATTCAAGAGAGATTAAGGAAGAGGTATTTGGTAGAAATGTTCCTGCCACATTGAAGATTGATCACCTTTCAGCGTCAAAGCGAGTCCTGCACCATTTTATCATAAAAAGTAGGCGCTTTTGCACGGAACCACCCGTTATATGGCCGAATTTGCACGGAACCACCCCTTATATCAATAATTATTCCGAACCACCCAAATTTCATCAATTTATTACCAGGAACCACCCATAGACAGTTTCCGTCAAAAATTCTGTTAAAAAGGCATAAATTGCTAAAATACCCTTAACTATTTTTTAAAATTACATTTAAAATGCCATTGTTTTTTTACCCTTCTACCCCTCTCCTTTTCCACTCAATATCAGATCTTGAATTTAAAGGCTTCAATAGGAGCTTCAATGGTGAAGTGGAGTTTCAGTGGCGCTAATGAACTAGGGCCGCCAATCCAGATTTCGACCTCACCACAGATTTCGACCTCTTAGTTCTTCCTCTTTCTCTCCAAACTCGAAGCGCTGCCTTGCTGCCTTGCTCTCTCCGCCGATTCCGACCTCACCGGCGATCTTGACCTCTCCGCTGATTTCGACCTCTCCGTTCATAGCTGTTGGGTTTCAGCTTGGCGTTCATAGCTGTGTGGCATCGCAAACAGACTGCACCCTAGTTATGAACTCTTCTCCTCTCCGACCACCAACCACCGTCTGGATTCTCCAATGGCTTGCTTTCAACACCACAATTACCAGTCGCGCACCTGTTGCTGCAATACGCCTCCACCACCTCTTCCTTTTTTCGTGAAAGCTCCAATTAAAACAATAATGTCTTTTATTGTTCATTATCATCTTCCCTTGTTCAATTAAAACAGTAATTTCATGAAATCAATAGTCATCTTTCCTTACGATTGAGATCCAGAGATACAATAAGCTCCTCATATGGATCTGAGTTTTGGAAGGAGTGCAAAAATTTTCAACCTAAAAGCTCTAATTTTATACCTAAAATCTGAGATCCAGAGATACAATCTCAGAAGCTCCTCATATTGATCCAAAGAATCAATCAAGAGCTCTAATTTCATACCAAAAGCTCCAATAGCAGACCCAAAAAAAACCCTAATTTCATACCAAACCCCCCCTAATTTCATACTGCAGTTTGTACCTAATTCCACCATTAAACGTTCATACCAAAAGCTCTAATTCCTCGTTCACCTTCGCACCTCCTCTCCCGAGACCTTCAATGTTCTCCTCTCCGTGCAAGTCAGACATCTGCAATTCATCAGATCATCTGCAATTCTTCACGTCCAGAAATTCGAATTGTCGTTTAACCTCCGTCTTTAACCCTAATTGAAACTGCATAAGATTTGGATCTTCAATTTGGGAATTAGGGTTCGGAGGAGAAATCGATTGAGGAGAAATCACCATTGAAGGGAAAACGGCAGCGCAGGAAGCTCAAAATTTGTTGAGGAAGGAGAAATTTGGAATCACCATTGAAGGGGTCGAACAACGAAGGAGAAATCACCATTTTGAAGAGGTCAAACAATGAAGTGGTGGAACAACGAAGAAGAGGTTGAACCATTTTGAAGAGCTTGAAATTTGCTTAGGATTTTTTATAATTTCTTAAAATTAAGGGGGTATTTTGGTCATTCCACGTGTTTTAACAGAACTTTTGACAGATTCCGTCCAAGGGTGGCTCCGGGCAAGAAAATGTTAAAATCTGGGTGGTTCGGAATAATTATCGATATAAAGGGTGGTTCCTCGCAAATTCGGCCATATAAGGGGTGGTTCGATGCAAAAACGCCTAAAAAATATCACACCCAGAAACACAAACCTTGACCACGTTACAATCTCATACTATTGTATAATGGAAGAGTGCTTGAATGGAGAGTTAATCAACACGAAGCAGATAATGTTTTCTCATATGGTTGTTAACAGATCTCACCATGGATCCCCTCTTCCATTCCCTCATCTTATAGCGCGCATGTCGAAGGCTGAAGGCCTTTACAAGTCAGTCTCTGAGACTAGCTTCAACGATGTACTGACTTTGGAGAAGGTTTCTGAGCTCGTATCTAAGTCCCCTCCTGCAAAGCCACCCCCTCTAGCTGCCATCTCTTCACGCACTCAATCCATAGATTTAGCTACACCCGCTGCCAGCAAATCTCAAGCTTCTATTGTCCAAGTTGTCCAGTTACATTGCTCTACCCTTGACAAGTGTCTTTCCGAGATATCCACCCAGTTTCAGTTGATCACTGAGCGCCAAGAAGAACAAGCTCGTATTTTACACACTTTGGTTGCTCTTACACGACAACGCGATGCCTAGGATGCTTTAAAGCTTGTGTGTTTGTGTGCTTTTTGTGTTATTTTTGCATGCTAAAATGTTTAAACTAGTAATCTCTTAGGTTTTCCTGCTACAAAAAGGTGTAAGGACTTAATGATAAAATAGTATGTCTTATGATTTCTATAATCTTGTTCTTTTTGCATTGTTACACCTTAATTTCTGTGCTAGATGACTTGATATGCATGATTACTGAGTTAAGCTTGTTTGCCCTATTCCACTTTAGTTTCCTTTGCATGAATTACACTTGCATTTTTTCGATGATGTCAAAAGGGGGAAATAAACAGGTTCATACCTTATTCAACTAAGGGGAAATATTTAGACCAACTTGGTCTAAGGGGGAACAAATGTACTCTTGCTAAGTGTTTTTATCAAGATATTGAGCTAATTATTATATCTAAAAGTATTCGATTGAGCTTCATTTCATATCTTAAGCTTAACTGATTACATTTTGAAATATTATGTGATTTATTTTTTAAGTGTTTATCATCATCAAAAAGGGGGAAATTGTTGGTTTAAGCTAGAGTGTGTAACTAGCTAGCTCAATCATTCCGCTTGTTTTGATCATGACAAACATAAGTATTTGATACTCATTGTGTGTGATAAAACTTTCCAGGAATAGCTCGAGAAGTAAGGAGAGTAGCTTTGACACAAGTGGACTAGCTAAGTCCGTGTGGAGACTAGCTTTAGGCCTAGCAGGAAAAGCGAGCCTCGCCAAGACAGTGTGAAGAAATAAAGAGAAAAAATAAAGACCTAGGTGATGAGTTGTGAAAACTGAAGGGCTAGCTAAAGTGAAGGAGAGTCGCTGTGAGCTAGTGGATCGTGTTTCAAACATAGAGAGAGTGTACGAGTAATCAAGTGCCAAGAAGTGAGTCCTACCAAGGAATCTTGCACCAGCACATAGTGAATTCGGGCGCAATGAAGGGAAGACCGAGAAGCTAAGGACAGGGGATAGAGGAACTTCTACCTATGGATAGTGATGAACGGGGATCGCCAAGATGGACGAATGAAGGAAGTGCTGATGTAGAGAGGATTGCCAACGTGGATAAAACGGTTACTCAAGAGAAGAAGCACAAACATGTGGAATCGCTGATGCGCTCCAGGAAAAGGATTGATCACACGGATTGTCAGCGTGGACTTCTTCATTGTCATAGATTGATTTGCTTTACTTGGAGGATAAGTTTAGGAATGTTATAAATATGTGCAATAGGTGATGTTAGGCACACGAGCTGAGAAGAGCAAAATAGGGTTAAAGGCTTTAGGAGAGAAAGTTAGAGAGTTGAGTGCTTAGGCAAACTTCACTTGTTGAGAGGAGAAACCAAAAGTAAATTGGAAAGAGTATTAGCTAGTGGAAAGCTACTCTTTGCCAAGATCGTGTGAAGTTAGAGTGTCGTCTAAATCTCCTTGAGAGTTGAGAGGATTGCTTGTATTGTGCTAGACGCTAGATTGTGTTGAGAAAGAGTGTTACGAAGTGTTGTAATTACTCTTGATAAATATTATCTATTAGTGGTGAGTTTTATTCCGGGCTTAGTAGAAGCTTAGGGTTCTCAGCTAGGGAAAATCCTTGCATTTGAGCCGAGCTTATCATCTAACAATATTAAGTTCAAATTATTGTAGCTAACTCCCCTTCTGCAACTCTAACACACTAGTTGACTAGCTTGTTGTGTTTAACTTGGAGATTAAACTAGCTTAACGTGTTTTTAACCTCCTTATCTTTAAAATACTTATGCGCGTTGATCGAGCTACTCTTTTATAAGAGCTAGTTGATTCAAGCTACTTAATACGATCCAGGATCGACTTTTTTCAAAACCTACATTACTCATCGATAGGACCTATATGGACTCGTTAACACCCAATTGGTTCGAAAGCTTATGTATTAGGACATAAACATTTCAAGTAAGCTTGTTAATGGATCATATCCATTGAAATCCAAAAATTTGAATTTCTAAAATGGTTATTTTTAAACACAACAAAGTTGTGTTCAAAAAAAACAAATGACTTTTGAACGCAACTAGGATGTGTTCAAAAAATAAACAGTCACTTTTGAAGACAAGTGGTTGTGTTTAAAAAAGACAAGGTCACTTTTTGAACAAAACCCGGATGTGTTCAAAAAAGCAGTAACCATTTTAAACACAAACTGATTGTGTTCAAAAAAGCAATTGACTTATGGAAAATGTGTTCAAAAAACCAACAAACGGTGTCTTTACCCAACCAATTTTTTTTCAAAATATATAAATTTATTATAAATTTTTTAAAAAATTTAAAATAATATTTGTGAATACAATTACGATATTGTTTTTTAAACACATCCAGTTTTTTTTCAATAAACTATATCTTTCAACTTCATTCGAATTGTGATCAAATACTTCTAAAATTCTACCGGATTGTGTTTAAAAGTAATGTATTTCCCAATCTAAAATTTCATTTTGCGGCAGATTCAGGAACATCACTCTTTTTTTCATCCTTTCAGGAACATCACTTATAGCGGAGGCAATAAAGGGAAAAGCGTCGTTGTGCCTATAGGGCGGCTACTGAACATGGAATGGTGGAAAAGAAGAATGAGACTAGGAGAAGGCCCAAGAAACAGATAGCGAGTGATGACTGTGGGCCTAGCCCAAGTGAGCCCAACCCAAATCGTCGTGAGGAGGCAGTAAAGAGAAATCGAATTTCTTTTGAATTTGAGCCTTTCTGTGAACTCAAACCCAAATTATCCCTCAAGGCCCATCTAACATGTTAACAACTATCCTTTACCATCGTCGGTAGGCGCTCAGGAAAGAAGGCATGAAGGATCAATGAAGAGAATACTCTGGCGGTTGTGGTCTAATAAGCTTCCAGCGGTATTACTGATTTCAAATAGCTATTACTCTCATGTCTAAAATAAAGTGATTTTAAATTGAAGAGTTATATAGTAAAGTCTAGTTTCTATTTTTAAAAGATGAGTGTAATAAGAGTTCGGATTCATGAGTTATGGTGTTTTTACTACAACTTCGCAGATGCTAAAAAAGCCTCTTCCGCGACCGCCGGTGAAACTTAGGTGGCCGCCGATTATGGTTGTTAGTCCAGCCGAGAATCCCTTTGCAAGCGGACCGGGAATTGATTTTGGTGTTTTCTTTTAATTATTTTTATTTAATTGATTTTGTGGATGCTAGTTGAGATATGGTCTCCGACTTTTTCATTCTACATTATTCTACGCTTTCATCCAAACCCAGTTTACATAATGGAGTTTTTGAGGAAAATTGCCATGAACTAAGCGCCTTTGTGCTTAGTTGGATCTTGAAATTCATTTGTTTAATCTAGTTGTGAGTTTCTTTCTTCCTTTTATCTTGTTCTTGTGTTATCTCTTCTCTTGAATTGATTGAATTATTAGGATTTGATTGCATTTGTTCTAATTTGACAAATTAGGATTTATGTAAATCCTTTGATAGGATAGATTGTATCATTCATTATAGTCTATCCTTCGAAGCAAGCATGCTAGGTTGGTGTTGTTTATGCTAATTTAGTGTGTAGAGAATTTATATATAGGGCTAGTTGTTTATGCCCATATCCTGGTGCTTATTGCTTATTGCTTTTTGCTTTCTATGATTTGAATCGTTAGCATTTGTTGTGGTTAATCATGAGAAAAGAACTATTATGCTCGGTTTGAGGTCTTAGTTATCTTGGGATAGAAGTAGGAACACATTGTGGTCTAAGGGTGAATTGAGTTTCTATGATCAACTTGTCAAGTATGAATGAATAGTATCTAGCTAAGTGTTTTTCTCCATCAATTAACTCTTGTCGTTGTGTGAATTGCATTTTGTAGTTATTTAAGAAATCGCAACCATAAAACCCCCTCGGTTTGGTTCTTTAGGTTAATTTAGAATTTAACCATAAGATTTGTATCTCCTTATAGATCCGGCTCGTGCTTCCATTAAACTACCATTTAAGGTTATTGTGGATAATCAGTTTTAGAATAGTAAAGAAATCTACTACGTTTGCATAGCCGTGTTTGTTTGACCTTAAATTTATACCGAGCAAACACGCGTTATCATTTGCCCACTTTCATTTGTATTTATGCACCACCGACTTTCAATCACATGCATAATTTCTATGAGAAGCTACATGGAAAAAATTATTGTGCATCTGTGTAGTTTGTGGTCTTGGGAGAATTTAATTGCATCCTGGATTTATGTGACCAAACTAGTGGTTCAGGACGTCTTCACATCGCTTCGGCTGTGTTCAAACAAGTTGTTGGTAACAGTGGGCTTGCTGACTTGGGTTTTGCGGGCTCAAAATTCACTTGGGCAAGGGGCACTAGTACTGGGAGTTATTTTAGCAAATAGATGGATCAAGCACTTGGAAACCTGGATTCCTATCTTGCTTGGCCAAGAAATGTTATGAGGCACTTATCGAAGATGGCATTCGATCACTTGAAAACCTGGATTTCTATCTTGCTTGGCCAAAAAGAGAGCATAGTGAATTTTGCTTGGCCAAAATTCACTATGCTCTCTTTTTGTTGCTCGAACCTCCTGCTCGTAGGAACTGTCACCGACAACCATTTAGGTTTGAAATGACTTGGTCTATGCATCAAAATTTTCAGAGTGTTGTCAAGGGAAGTTGGTTGGCATGCGAATCCGATGTGTTCACTTGATAGGCTACAACAAAACTTTGCAGGTTGAATATATGCACCTTTACCTCCTGTTTGGAAACTCATTAAGGAAGGGGAGGGGAGGGATTTTTAAAGGAGGGGAAGGATAAGAAAAGAAAGTATTCTAAATTAATGATGTTTGGTTAGGATGGAAAGGAAAGGGAAGGATTTTAAAATTAGTGTTTGGTTATTTAGAAAGGAAAGGAACGGAAGTGATGTAAATTGATATATAAAATAAAATACATCGTATCTAAAAGAGAAAATTATATAATTATAATGAAAAAATGTGTCCAACCTTCTTTCAAATGACTTTTCTTCCTTGCAATTTTTTCTTCTTCTATAAATTTGAGTTGTAGTGTTGTGTTGTGTTTTGTTTCTAAACTTAAGAGTGGCTTATATAGAGGTGTATTTGATGCTAAATTTATACATTTAATTTTTATTATTAAATTATGGTCAAGGATATCTAAAATTTAGGCACAACTTTTTAGAATCAATCTTCCAAATTTTTAGTAGTCTTTAACGGATCCTTCATTTTCTTGATTTTAGATGTTTATTAGAAAAAAATGGATAAGCTTTTTTAATTATGTTAGGTTGTTAATAATTTGTGGTTAAAAATCAAATCAATAAATTTCATGTAGAAACAATGTTATTGATTATTTATTTTTTTAACATGGTAAAAAATCTAATAAATTTGCATGGTCTAGAAAGATTGAAATTTTTTAATAGATGAGGTTGTTAATAATTTGTGTTTAAAAATTAAATTCATAAAATTGTTATAACATTAATGACATTGATTTTTTATCATAATCAAATATTTTAAAATTTGAGCTCAATTTTATATACATATTCACATGGTCTAGAAAGATTAAATTTTTTAGTAGATGAGGTTGTTAATAATTTGGGTTTTAAAATCAAATTCATAAAATTCTTGTAACATTAATGATATTGATTTTTTATTATAATCAAATATTTTAAATTTGAGCTCAATTTTAAATAAATATTCACATGGTCTAGAAAAGTTGGTTTTTTAGAGGAGTCTGTTAATAATTTATGGTTCAATATCAAGTTCATAAAATTCTTGTAATATTAATGATATTGATTTTTTATCATGTTTAAATATTTATAAATTTTGAGCTCCATTTTAAATAAATATTCACATGTATTTTTATTTTTTGTTTTATTGACATGTCACATTCCATCCAAATTCCACCTAAAATGAGGGGATTAGCTCACCCCCTAATTCCCAGATTATTTTCTCCTCCTTTCTTTCCTTGTCTTCTCCAATCCCTTGTTAAAAATTCACCCAAACAACTAATTAATTATCCCTCCCTTTCCCTTCCCTCTTTATCCCTTCTAATCCCCTCTTCCAAACAGAGAGTTAGTGATATTGCGACCCACAAGGAGAAGCTCACTAACCAAACAGACCACATTCAAGAAGACATTTATCACTCTTATTCCAATTATTTGCTTGAAATATAGAACATAGTTAGAAAATATTAGGAGTTGCTATTAATACAAGAACAATTGCATTGGCTGCAAAATCAAGAGAACTTTGGCTCCAAGCAGAGGACCGCAACACAATGTTCTTTCACACCTCTATGGTGGTACGATGACGAACAATCAAAGTTCTCTCCCTGTAGGAAGATGATGATGTGGAGGAACTTGAATGTGCGGCCCAACTCAGGGATAAAAACCTCAATTCTATGGTCTAAAATAGCATTCAATCCCCGAAAAAAAATTATAAATATATTGGATACAGATCAGAGGGAATAATCTCAATTAAAGATTAAAAAAATAAAAGGGCACTCAGACATATCCCAAAACTAATAGTGGAGTCATGTTAAGCTCATCCAAAAGAACCCAAGATCCTTCCTTCAAAGCCTGCAAATCAATATAAATAATTTTTCAGAAGCAAAACATTGAAAATAAATGTTTTGCGTCATAAAATGTGAGACATGTAAGAGAATTCCATCAGACCATGCAAACTGTATCCCTTCATCACTTTCAATAGGCAAGTCAAAACCTAGTAGATCCATTAAGTCACTCTGCAATTACCAACATATACTGAATTGTAGTTTTTGCAAAACTGAACAATATAGAATGTGAAGCCACATTAATGAAAGATAGAAGGTGTTATTTTTACTTGTTCCGACAAATTTATCCTCACGATTTTGTGCCCTGAGAAATTTCCCAGCGCAATTATCAAGCTTGTTTTCCCAACTCCAAGACCACCTTCCAATATTACTACAAACCAAGAATCAATAACACGTTTGCAACAATATGTTACTCATGGAGTTACAGAGATAGCAACTTACCAGGTTTAGAAAGTTGCATAGCACGCAAGAATCTTAACAAATTTTTACAAGTAGTTGGTGCTCTTATCCTCAAATCGGTCAGCATTGCAAACATAATTACCTAAATATAGAAATAATACATAAAAGTATGAAACCTCATATCAAGTTATAGTATACAAAAAAGAGATGACTGGTCATATTGGAGTAAAAGGAGACATCTTATCGTCGAATATTAATAGTGCCTCAAAACCGGTTACAAAGATTTATGGGGATCTACCATTTCACATACATCTCAGAGCGAAATAAATAGGAAAAGTGAATTAACAAAGATGCAATACTAAAATACAACTAAAACGTACCCCTTTGAATAAAGAAAGGATCCATCCTATAAAGACTGTCGCATTGCATATCACTGCTTCCTGCGGTGTCACCCCATCCATAATTCGACATTAATAGAAGTTATGGGTCAAGCAAAGATTCCTATCATATCAAATTTAGATGAACCAAATCAATTTACCGTAGTTCCTATTCACAAGACTAGATTAGACCATCACAAGTATGGTCTTCCAAATTTTATATATTTACAATTTGAGGAGTACAAAAACCGAACCCTAAAAAGAAGACTATACAAACTGCTAAAGTAATACTATTTTATAGCTTTTCAACTTATGGGGGGAAGATTAATGTTTTATTAATGTTACAGAATGGAACAGAGGAAAACAACATGTGAACCTATTGAAGTTCCTCCACAATAAAATTGAAACGATGTCTTCTCAAATCTGCAGATTCCCCCTCGGAAATGCCAGTACCTAGGAAGAAAGAGGGAAAACCCAATTAAATCCAGAAAATTGAAGTAGAAATTATTTATTTCATCTCCAAAATATATGCAAGAAAACTATGATAAAAAAGAAGAAATAGAAGGTGGAAAGGTTGCTATCTTTTCTACAAACAAAAAAATTTATGTATATATAAAATAGAGAAAACAAACACAGAATGTGATTAAATGGAAGTTAATGAGTAACTTTCACAAACTACACGTAAAAAATATTTAAAAAATAAAATCCTTGCAATTAAAAGGAGGGGATTATGACAAAAAAATCCTCCGTTTTAGAAAAAACAGCACATATGTTAGTTGTATGAACTAGCCCCTTAGGTCGTACAACTGATAATGTCTTAGTTTTAATGATAACAAACTACCTTATGAACTAATATGTGTTTTGAGTGAGATATCGCAGGAAATCGGTAGGCCTTTGAGTTATTTAGGAAGCTAAAGCGTGGAAAACAACGAGCTCAAGAGAAGAGACAAGAACGAGTTCAACGAGAAGACTAGCGCTCAAGGCGCTTAACTAGGAGCAAGGGAACCGAAGGATACTGAAGGGGACCGAACATTGAGAGTGAAGGATCGAGTTGCACAAAGTGACGCGCTACACAAGGAGGACGCGCTCAAGGGGACCAAAGACGCTCAAGGGGACCGAGTGCGTCTTTATGGAAAGAAATCTCCCTTGAAGCTAAAGAAGGAAATAGAGCTAAAGAAGGAAAGAGTGGATTCGCCAAGAGATTTTCTAGATTCGAGATCTGATCAGTTGAAGCTACTTCGTCATTATATTTAGCTAGTTTAGATTTGATACTTTGTTTATTGTTATTCACTTGCTTTTTAGGAAATTAGTTTCCAGTGATTATGCCTTAGTATAAATAGTTTAGTTTCTTTATCAAAGATGTGGTTGTCGAACTAGAGAGAGAGTTTATATTGATTTAGAGCTTAGGCAATAGCTAGGAGAGTTGAGAGAAACTAAGAACTGTGTGTTCGCCTAGTTGTTGTAAGTCTCAAGAGAAATCAAATACAACCATCGTTTTGGAATTGAAAGTGTTTACTTGTTCTTAGTCTATATTCCGCACAAAAGATTTGATCTTTAGTTAGACTAAGTACTTCACGATCTATAATTGGTATCAGAGCAAGATCCAATTCCACTACGGCAATGAAGAACTCAGAGTTCAACCTAGGCATGTCCCTCAACAAACCTCACCAGCTTCGAGAAGGAGAGCTTGATTGGTGGATGGGAGTTCACACAACGTTCATCCAAACCCAAGACTACCAATGCTGGAAGATCATTGAACTTGGCGACGAAGAGCTTCCAGATTTGAAGGATAGAGAGGATTGGAAACCAGAGCACTATGCCAAGATGGAGAAGAATTCAAAAGCTCAACAACTGATTCTGTGTGGACTCTCTCGCACGGACATTGACAAGGTCATTGGAATTCCAACTGCCAAAGACATGTGGGAAGCTATCATCTCCATACACAGAGGAAGCGAAGATCAGAAAGACACTAGAAATTCACGCTTAAAAGGGAGTTTCAATCCTTCAAACAAATCCATGGGGAAAGCGTGTCAGCCTGCCAATCGCGCTTCACCATTCTGGTCAACAAGCTAACGACCTCTGGTGTAACCATTCCAGCCCCTGAGCAGACGATGGCTGTCATCTACGCTATGAGCGACAAATTCGAGCTCACTCGAAGAATCACACTCATGTCGCCAGATTGCAAGAAGCTTTCAGTCATAGACATATTTGGCAAGTTCTTCAACCAAGAGAAAGCTGATTTGCTAAAGGGACCCAAGATAAGAGAAGTCAATGGAACAACGCTGAAGCTCACGAAGGTTCTTGAAAAGATGGACATCAATGACGGTGAGGAAGACGAGGACGATGATACAGAAGTCGTCCTTGTGACTAAGATGGTCAAGAAATGGTTCAAGAAGAGAGTTGGACCAGGTGAAGCATCATCCTCAGCCAAGCGCGATCTCAAGGAGTATACATGCTATAACTACCAAGAGAAGGGCCATCTCTCCAAGACGTGCACTAACCCAAAGGTAGAGGACACTGAGAAGAAGGCGCTTTTCTCAGCTTGGGGAGAAGAAGATGATGAAGCTGACCTTCACGAAGGATTCCAAGGCAAATGTCTCATGGACAATGCAGAGGCTCTCACCTCTGAGGTAAAAACCCCTGACTCCTTTCCTAATCGCTTGAATATGCTTGAAAAGAAAGACCTTATTAATATGATTAAGGGGCTACTAGAGGACACTAAATCCTTAGAATCTCAAGTCACTGAATATGAAGAGGAAGTTACTGAACTACGTAGTGAATGTCTTGATCTATCCACTAGGCTAGCTGAGAAAGAGAAGGCCTTAGTAAAATCTAGGGAACTGAGTCTAATAACGAAATCCTGCGAGGGCTGCAAGGGTAAGAAACCTCAAGGGGGATCGTTAAAGGACCTAGAACTCAAGGTAGAAAGCGACTTAGGACTAATTCTCACTAAGATCACCGAATTAACTAAATCTGTTAATGAGAAAATCGTGAATCAAACTATCTTTGTAAAAGCTAGACCTGGATTAGGATATGACGTACACTCCTCCGAGTGCTCAAGTGCTAGTGAAAAGCTCACCAGAGAATTAAGTGAAAAAGCTGAAACCTTAGACAAGGCCCTTCAAATATGTAGAAGCAAGAATGAATTCTTAGAGAAAAAGGTTAAGGCACTTGAACAACCAATAGGGAATGACAATTACTGGTTTCATGGGGAAAGGGCTCATAAGATGTATGTAAGCCAAGCCCAAGGGAATGCCACAAACACAATAGATCCTAAGTTTAAGGATAAGAAGCCCTTTAGACCTGGAAAGGGAAAATATGGTTATGTGAAGTACAACGAATAGTGCAGGTTCTGTGGTAACAATGGTCACACTATACACTCTTGCAAGAAGAATCAAGCGCTAAGTAAAAAGACATACAAGTCACCCACTCGCGCTACATGCGAAGTGAGTAGCTTGAATGAAGCTTCTTACCTAGCGACTGCCTCTTCATCTAAAGGCCAAAGGCTCGATCGTCGTATTTCTCCTTATACTAACCAGAAAACTAATCCACCCAGAAAAGCTGAGCTTTAATGGGTTCCAAAAGTTTGATTGCTTATTTACAGGAAAACTTAAGCAGCGAGAGCAAATGGTACATAGAGAGCTAGAGAAATCACTGGACACGGGAAGGTACATCTAAATGACAAGATA
This sequence comes from Phyllobates terribilis, assembly GCF_046119375.1. Taxonomy (NCBI): domain Eukaryota; kingdom Metazoa; phylum Chordata; class Amphibia; order Anura; family Dendrobatidae; genus Phyllobates; species Phyllobates terribilis. Next base: position 13,093 of record NW_027367117.1, on the reverse strand, counting down.
GAGATCCAGATGGTGAATTTTGTGGAGAACCTTTGCTACAACCTCTTAAGCGTAGCTCAACTCTGTGACGAGGGACCAAACGAAGTGACCTTCACTACCTCGAAGTGCCTTGTGAGAAATGCCATTGGGGAGATCATCCTAAGGGGGAAGAGGGTCAACAACACTTACATCTTCGACCGTAGCTTCATCCCAAAAGGTCACCTCTGTCTCGCTACTATTGAAGATCAAAAAGAATTATGGCATCAACGACTAGGGCACGTAAATCTTCACCTTCTACATAAGTTGCGTGCAAAGGATCTAGTTCGTGGTCTACCTCTCATCAAGATAGACAACTTGACACACTGTGCTAATTGTGTTAAATGGAAACAAGTCCGAACCTCATTCAAAGCCAAGCAGAACGTCACAACAAAGAAGCCCCTTGAGCTTCTTCACATGGACCTCTGTGGCCCAATGCGCGTTCAAAGTCCTGGTGGAGCACGCTATATATTTGTGATCGTTGATGTTTACTCCGGGTTCACGTGGACCTTATTTCTACACTCCAAGGATCAAGCCTCCTCGCACTTCATAGAGTTGGTCACCCTACTTGAGAATTATCTATCTCTGAAGGTGTGCTCTATAAGATCTGATCATGGAACTGAATTTGAGAATGGAGAGATGCTGAACTACTGTGTTGAAAGAGGAATAACTCACAACTTCTCAGCTCCTAGGACACCACAACAGAACGGAGTGGTTGAAAGAAAGAATCGAACTCTAGTAGAGATGGCGCGCACCATGCTTCTCCAAAGTGGTGTCACTCCCTCTTTATGGGCTGAAGCGGTGAACACTGCATGCTACATCACCAACAGAGCTCTTCTACGCCCTTCTCTAGGAAAGACTCCCTACGAGCTGATCAAGGGATATCCTCCGAGCATATCTCATTTTAGGGTATTTGGATGCAAGTGCTACGTGCTGAACAATGGGAAGATAATTTAGGTAAGTTTGATGCACGAAGTGATGAAGCTATCTTCTTTGGCTATGTCCCAACAAGCAAAGCGTACAAGGTCTTCAACCAAAGAACAAGAACCTTTGAGGAGAGCATACACATAGTGTTTGATGAAAGCGCCTTTCTCACTTCCTCGACAAACACTTCCGATCCATTCCCAGAAGTAGTCTCCTTTGAAGCCCCTTCAGACATCGATCAAGCACCTCCTGAGAAAGCCTTAAACCCACTCGCCCCTCCATATATAGCCTCAGTTCCCCCAGGCCCTTACTCAGACAGTGATAATGAAGGGCCTTCTACCTCAGACAATGATCAGAACACAGAGCCTCCCACTAGAGCCTTTCAACAACGAAGTGCTCATCCTCCAACGAACATGCTCATCCGAGTCCATTCTGGGATTCACACTCGCTCTCGTGTAGCTCGACTAGCTCCTCCAAAGACAATTGTTGAAGCACTTGATGAAACAACTGAGGAAACTAGCCTTTGTGCCTTCAACGCCTTCGTCTCTCTCACTAAGCCTAAAAATATCAAAGAAGCCATCCTCGATCTAGATTAGGTGGCTTCCATGCAAGAAGAGCTTCATGAATTCAAGCGAAACAAAGTCTGGCGCCTTGTACCTAAGCCCTCCAATCGCACCATCATAGGCACTCCTTGGGTCTTTCGCAACAAGCTCGATGATTCAGGAGTTGTGGTTAGAAACAAAGCACGTTTGGTAGCATAAGGGTACAACCAACAAGAAGGGATCGATTATGATGAGACCTACGTCCCAGTTGCCAGATTAGAGGCCATTCGACTTCCTATTGCCTTCGCTTCGCACAAGGGCTTCAAGCTCTTTCAAATGGATGTGAAGACGGATTTTCTCAATGGTGTGCTCAATGAAGAAGTATACGTGAAGCAGCCCCCAGGCTTTGAAGACTCGAATCACCCTGAGCACATCTATTTCCTGGACAAGGCCCTCTATGGGCTAATCCAGCACCAAGGGCATGGTATGAGTGCCTCTCTGAGTACCTCCTAGCCAACAACTACAAGAGGGGAACAATCGACAAGACGCTCTTCATCCAGGAAAATGAAGGCGACATCCTAGTGGTTCAGGTATATGTTGATGATATTATTTTCGATTCAACTAACATGTCGCTTGTAGAGAAATTCAAAGTCGTGATGAGTAGCAAGTTCAACATGAGCATGATAGGGGAACTCAACTTCTTCCTTGGACTGCAAGTGGTGCAAAAGGCTGAAGGCATTCAAATTCATCAACAAAATTATCTAAGGGAGATCATAAAGAAGTTTGGAATGGACAATAGCAAGCCCCTTCACACTCCAGTGTCCACAGGCACTAAGTTAGACGCAGACCTTAACGGCCCCAAGGCGAATGAAACACTCTATAGAGGTATGGTAGGATATTTAATGTACTTAACTGCCTCTAGGCCCGATATTGTTTTTGCAGTGAGCTTGTGTGCACGTTTCCAATTTGATCCAAGGGAGTCGCACGTCGCCATCATCAAGCGTATCCTTCGTTATCTAAAATGGACTGATAATCTTTGTTTATGGTACCCTAAGAACTACGATTTTACCCTTGTTGGATACACAGATGCTGACTATGCAAGATATCTAGTTGATAAAAAGAGCACCTCAAGTATGGCACAATTTCTAGGCCCTTGTCTCGTCTCATGGGGATCTTGCAAACAAAACTCAGTAGCTATGTCTACCACCGAGGTTGAATACATAGCAGCCGCTTCTTGTTGTGCTCAACTCATATGGCTCAAGCAACAACTCACTGACTTCAGAATCTCGATGGGATCGATTGATTAAGGTGTGACAACACAAGCGCGATCAACATCTCAAAGAATCTTGTGCACCACTCTCGAACCAAGCACATTGACGTGCGTCATCACTTCCTTCGAGATAATGTGGAGAAGAAGCACATCAAGCTCACCCATTGTAGAACTGAGGATCAAATAGCAGACATTTTCACCAAGGCCTTGAACAAGGAACCGTTCATCAAGCTAAGACTTCACTTGGGCTTGATCCCCTTTCATGAAGCATCTCCTTGCACGTAAGCCTTTTCACTTGATCTTGTGTAAATTCGGTGCTCCTTTTAATCTTGGGAACCTAGGTCTAGTACGTGTGCGAATCTAGCCTATACTCTTAGCGGTATTCGTCCTTCGCATGCTCTATGTGATGCTAAATGATAAATGCTTAGTTAGGCCCTCTCTAGGATTGCACTATTGCTTGCTAAAACTTGATCCATTTGCATGCTATTCATTTTCAAGCCCTTATATATATGCACAATGATCGCTTCTTAACCTCATAATCAAGCCCCCTAGTAACGATCCGTTCTTATAGGTCAGTCCATTAGTCTTGATCTTAATGTACGTTCCCTATGACCATATAAGCCACAGCTGGGATAATTCATTGAGATGACAAAAATCCTACCCATATATGCTTAGCACTTATTGTTTTTAAAAGAGCTTTTATGTCCCTTTATGTGTGTGAGTTTATTATGTGCTTAAGAGAGTTGATTTATCCTACTGAGAATGGGAACTGAGACACAGTACGTCCTAGTATGGGGACCGAGTAAGTAGAAGAGATCTCAAGCGCAGTTTTTGAGCTACATGTCCTTGGGGACCGAGTAACACAGATTAGAGTCAAGCGCAGATAACTTCAGGAACTGAGTATAGGGACCGATAGAATCTTAGGGACCGAGAGTCTCAACAGTCGACTATCTTCTAGGCACTCATTACTCTCCAACCTACCAACGGTCATTTGCATATGTGATAAACGAGGCGCCGTTCCAAATCTGACTAAAGGCCGTTGTGATTTGACCGTTTGATCCTCTCCATAAATAGCCCCTTCGACCAGATTCAGGCCCCCTTCACCATCTCTGCAACCATTCAATCTTCTTAAACTCTCTCCCCCTCAAGCACTCTACGCTTAAAACCTGCAACTCGTCACCACACTCCCCTCAGTACTTTCCAACTCCCACTCTCTCAAACACACTAAATGGACAACCCAATGAACATCGACCCCGCCAAATGGGCTGAATTCCTCAAATTCCAGGAGTTCATGGAGAGCTCCAAAGCAACCACCCCTGTTGCTCCTTCCTCCTCCACCACACCCGCTCTCCCTGATACAGCACCACCACAGCCTCTCTCTCCCATTCCAGAGAAGGTGCCCAGTCCTCTACGTTCACCTACAGCACCCATGGAGGAAGACCCATCGACCCCCGTCATTCACCCGGTATCCTTCACCGACTCCACCGAGCACACTCCCTCCGCCTATAGACATGAGGAATCCACCCATCACCAGCCTGACGTCACATCCACCGCCCTCACTCTCACTACTCCTCCATCTCCACTGCCTGAGACCTCCCTCAAACGAGCCTTAGCCATCTCGCCCTCCTCCAAAACCCAGAAACGCCAGAAGACGATCGCCCTTCCTGAAAACGGCGAGTCCCTCAATCTTCCTCCCGCTCACGACAACTTCTCGACCTGAGTCGTCATCGAGCCCCTTATCATCGACCAAGGATTCTGGTCCAGCATCAGCCCCGCTGAGTTTGACGTAGCCGCCGCTGTCGCCTCCCTCGACCGCACTCAATGGTCCGAGCTCGAGGTGGAGCCCTTCTCCGTTGACTACAAGGAGGTGAGAAAGTTCTATAGCGCTCTCGCTGTCATGACCCCGAGCCACGGCTAGCTATATTTTGTGGCCCACATTCCTTGGGAAGACGAGCCCAAGACACTGAACGTCAAGCTGATGGCGAAGGTGATCAACCTCCCAACGGGCAAAGGGTACGCATCTCTTCCAAATAAGAACTGGCCCTCTGGAAAGGGCGAGACGCTGGACTTGCTGGTGGGGAAGTTGCGTCCCAAGGAGATCAAGACGCACATGTTGATCTTCGGTACAAAGCTCCTTCACTACATTATGATGCGCAACATCATCCCGCGCCAAGAGAAGCGCGATACCATCACCATCGCTAACGTGTGTCTCCTCCAAGAATTCATCGAAGGGAGTCTGATAGACACGCCGCGACTCATCCTCTCCCACATGCTAGAATCACGCGCTCCCCTACCCTCACATAGTCAAGAAGCTCATGCTAGAGCTGGGGATCTACAAGCCGACAATGGAAACGCCCTGCGAGAGTATTCTCAATGAAACTGGGCTGTGTCGACTCCTCAAGAACTCCAGTATGGATGCGCCGGTTGAGAAGCTCCTACTTGGCTCTACTCCCAGATCTGAGCCTAAGCCTAAGCCAGAGCCCAAACCAAAGCCCGAAACCTCAGCCCTCCCAGATCTGAATCCCGACCTCGCAGAATGAAGAGCCCCTTAAAGGAGTCTAAGCCCCTACTGACGCCGAACATGAGCTCAGAAGAAATTCATCGTCGTACCTTGGAAGCTGTACTTCAGACGAATCGACACCTTTCCGGGCTTAAGTGCTTGACCGACTGGCATCTTAATCATGTAAAGGCACTCATGATCGGACCCATACAAGAGACATGTGAGGACGACTACCAGGATGAATACCAGTGGGAGTAGATGTGGTCTCAGTTCCCTTAGGGCTCCTTAGACAATCCATAGCTTCTCTAAATTTCTTGTCATTTTTGCTCTTTTTGGTTGCTTCTCTATGTGCTCTTAATTTTTATCAATGAATTGCTAGTTTTTGGTTCACTTATCTGCTTGCTCTAGTGCGTACTGAGATAGGGCTAGACTTATTGCGTTTTCTTTTGTATCACTTACTCATTCCTCTAGAAGGCACGCACGTGCTACACTTAGTTTCCTTTGATTAATATTGCGCATTACTTTTTACATGATGTCAAAAGGGGGAATGTTACAAGCATAGGAGTTGTTTAATTTAGGGGGAACTAGAACATATGGAGTTAAAGGGCGATGCTTATTACTTGTTCATTGATTAAGGGGGAATTGAAAGCTACTTTTTATCTCAGCTCTATAATATGCCTATACCAGGATTCTAAGTTTGTCATCATTAAAAAGGGGGAAATTGTTAGTTGTATGAACTAGCCCCTTAGGTCGTACAACTGATAAGGTCTTAGTTTTAATGATAACAAACTACCTTATGAACTAATATGTGTATTGAGTGAGATATCGCAGGAAATTGATAGGCATTTGAGTTATTTAGGAAGCTAAAGCATGGAAAACAACGAGCTCAAGAGAAGAGACAAGAGCGAGTTCAACGAGAAGACTAGCGCTCAAGGCGCTTAACTAGGAGCAAGGGAACCGAAGGATACTGAAGGGGACCGAACATTGAGAGTGAAGGATCGAGCTGCACAAAGTGGCGCGCTACACAAGGAGGACGCGCTCAAGGGGACCGAAGACGCTCAAGCGGACCGAAGACGCTCAAGGGGACCGAGCGCGTATTTATGGAAATAAATCTCCCTTGAAGATAAAGAAGGAAATAGAGCTAAAGAAGGAAAGAGTGGATTCGCCAAGAGATTTTCCAGATTCGAGATCTAATCAGTTGAAGCTGCTTCGTCATTATATTTAGCTAGTTTAGATTTGATACGTTGTTTATTGTTCTTCACTTGCTTTTTAGGAAATTAGTTTCCAATGATTATGCCTTAGTATAAATAGTTTAGTTTCTTTATCAAAGATGTGGTTGTCGAACTAGAGAGAGAGTTCATATTGATTTAGAGCTTAGGCAACAGCTAGGAGAGTTGAGAGAAACTAAAAACTGTGTGTTCGCCTAGTTGTTGTAAGTCTCAAGAGAAATCAAATACAACCATCGTTTTGGAATTGAAAGTGTTTACTTGTTCTTAGTCTATATTTCGCACAAAAGATTTGATCTTTAGTTAGACTAAGTACTTCACAATCCACAACATACAAAAAAGAAGAAGGAGAAAGTCAGATAAATTGGCCTAATGAATTTGTGGGAGTTAATAAGCAACTGTCTATACTGAAAAAAAAGTAATCGAATCCAGTCTGCAACACGAAGCAACAAAAATAATACAAAAAAGCGGAAGAAGTTAATGAGATCGTGGGGGTGGAAAACAAATAACTCTCTCATTGGTATTAAGTGACAAAAAGCTAATGATAATCAAAAAGAAAAAGTAGCAAGTCTCGGCCTGTGGAACAACACAAAGCAAAAAAAGGACCTCAGTTTAGAGACAAATAAAAAAACCTCCGTTCAGAGGGCAAAAAAAACTTCTAAAGCTTGAAGAATTCATCTATTGAAGAAGATAATGGAGTTTAAGCATTTATAATCTCCTCATTCTCTTCCTTATCAAATTTTCCAACTTCAATTTGGTTAAATTAGTGGCATGGGAGGAACCACATGGATCTAAACACCACATAAATTAGTCCTACAAGACATGAAATTTCAAATCTAGTAGCAGGAAGAAGTCATATGGATTCAACCCCTACAAACTCTTAGAATCAAATGGATCCAAAAAATTCATAAATTTGCCAATTTCTAGCCGTTATAATGTCCAATTGACTTCTGATAACCGCTTAAACTTAATATTCAAGGAAAGATATGTCAAAAATTTTAATTCATAAATGTTGGATTGGTTTATACGTGAACTAAAAGTGGGTAGAAGCCATCCGGATTCCTTCCCGCACCATAATCACAAACATGATTATAAATCCAACAAATTATTTTGATTAACAAAAAAAGAGACTAAAAAAATACAGTCAAACCTATGAAAACATTAATGGTTGAAGAAGGAACTAGCCAAGATCTTTGTTTTTCTTCTATTAAAAAATCAGAATGACAAACATCATTGAAGAGGGAACATATATATATCGGTATATCCAATCCAAATTGATAAAAATTATCTGCATAAAGATAAGATTTTAGTTTATCAAATTCTGCGTTTATTAAAAAGATCTAACAATATCATCAAAGTAGATCAGGTAAAACTATAAACAATTAAGAAAACGATAAAGAAATCACACGAATATAAAAAAAAGGTTCTTGTCTCTGCAAAGTGCAAAACTAGTATTTATATACTATACAGTATTACTGCTCCATCCAGCTACATAGGCACGTGGGGGGCAGCTGAATATGCACTGGACAGAGGGAAAGGCTAGAGCTATCAGTAAAAAATTATTTTTTTAACAAGCATGACGGGGTTCCATCAACATAGTAGAAAATCAACGAACTAGGTTATATGAGAGTAGGCTAAAAATTCAATATTGATAAGAAAATCAACGAAAATCCGATGCACGTAGATACTAAATCAGACCTTTCGCTCTCCATACAACTGGCCTCCTTTCCCTCTACCTAGCTTCTCCGGTCTGGGCTCCGGCCGCAGAGCGGTGAGGCATGGCCTCTCCCCTCACTGCAATTGCTAGCCCCGAACCCTTAACCTCTCCTCTTCCTATGCCTATTCCCCCAAATGCGAGCCCAGCCACGACCCTCCCCCCTTGTTAAGCTAATGAATTGATGATAAAATGTTGTATGTATATTCAATTGAGAGATGGTTCTTATAGAATTTACATGTCTTTAAATCAGGAAAACAATCCCTAGAAATCCTCTAACAAATCTTATCTTTCCTTAGAGAGAAGATACAGACTCATGGGGATGAGCAAGACGGTGGTGCCAGCATTGTAAGGTGGTTCGTTCGCCAAGGTAAGCATGGGGAGGAGGGTGGTCGGTGGCTGTAGGCTTCAATGGTGGGATGGGAAGCCGGTAGAGGCCATTTTTAAGAGCCCCTCTTAGTAACGTCCGACCCTGAAGATCCTTCACAAGACAATGATAAGGGTGAAGTTCAAGATATAAGTTATTGTCACGGCATAGTTTTGATGCAGAGATTAGATTTTTGTGAATTTGGGGAACAAATAGGACATGTTGTAGGTTTATGTGTTTAGACAAAACATTTGATACAGGAAGAATAGAACGACCTATATGCGAGATGGGAAGAGATGTACCATTACCGATCAACAGGCCATCGTTACCGTCATAGGAGTGATTGATGGATAGGCGCCCTATGTCATTGGTGACATGGTGCGTCGCGCCGGAGTCCAGAACCCAGGGATCGTGAAGGCTGGAGGGAGAGGACTCGACCAGATATGCAGACGCAGTGGACTATGGCTGCGGATGCGAGGAGTGCTGATGCGGAGCTGGACCATTGGCAGATGCATTGGCGCGGCGAGTTGGGGGGTAGGCGGTGACATTGTGTCGTTGATAGCAATTCCGCGCCTCATGACCAACTTTGGAGCAGATCTGACACTTGGGGCGTGAAGATTCACGCGATGGTTGACCGGTAGTGGAGGAGTTGTTGTTGTTGCGGCGACCGCGGAAGGCGGCGTTTGCTTCCGGAACCACAGATTGAAGGGCAGTGGCTTCCTCTTCCAGTCGTTGTTCCTCTTGGAGGAGAAGGTTGAGGAGATCATCAGATGTTAGAGCACCGCTATGGAGGCTGAGCGCGGAACGGAACGACCCATAAGCAGGGCCGAGACCATAGACAATATAGGTCACCAAGTCGGCATCGGGAATGACAACAAGGCATTCAAGGAGACTATCCGCAATAGCACGCTTCTTTTCAAAGTACTCAAGAATTGTAGACGAACCTTTTTGAAGCGTCTGAAGTTGCTGGCGGAGGTGCATCTGGCCAGCATTTGTTTGAGCATGAAACATCTGTTCCAAGATGGTCCAAGCCTCGTGCGATGCGGTGGCTCTGGCGACGAGACCTAGGAGCGATGTGCTGATGGTGGAGCGGATCCAGACAAGAACCAGACGGTCCTTACGAACCCAGGCGGTGTATGCTGGGTTAACGATGGTGTGGGCTGCGACATCGGCGGTTGCAGCGACCATGATTTCACGAGGAGGCGCGGCGTTCGGGACAAGACAGGGGTCAAGTTCGTAGGCTTCAAGAGCCGAACGAATGGTGCCGCGCCACAAGGAGTAATTTGCGCGTTCCAATCGGAGGTGAATCTTTGGAAGCTGGATTATAGGGCCGGCGTTGGAGGTTGCAGCCATGGCCAAGACGTGAGCGGACGAAGCCGGATCGGGTGGGGTAGACATGAACAGGATCGGTGTTTTAGGCTGATACCATGTTAAGCTAATGAATTGATGATAAAATGTTGTATGTATATTCAATTGAGAGATGGTTCTTATAGAATTTACATGTCTTTAAATCAGGAAAACAATCCCTAAAAATCCTCTAACAAATCTTATCTTTCCTTAGAGAGAAGATATGCTACTGATTTGATTTTTTGAAATATAGAAAGAAAATATATGGTTTATACCCCTCTTTCCCCTTTTCAACATTCGCTCCCCCCGTCGGTTCTACCCTCCCCACAACCTTCCCTTCCCACCCCGTCGGCTCCTTTGTCGGTGCCGTCGCTTTCGTCGGTTGCTATTAACACTCTTCCTTCTTGGAAGGATGTTTGTGTTGGTTCAACCGGTATAGAGGTTCTCACTCCCCTGTAATTTTCTGGAGGGGATGGTGCAAGTCTTTCAGCCGGACGATAGGGGCGCGGAGCCCAGCATTACGTTTGAAGATGAAGCCCGTCGGGCTCTGGACGAGCCCTGGAAGGCGGCGCTGGTCATTAAGCCGATTGGGATTAGCTGCAGCTATGAAAAGCTCGAGCGAAGGTTGACGGAATTATGGAAGACTATCGGCCCCTTCCAATTGACTAACCTGCCGCGGGGCTATTTTCTGGCGAGATTCACGGAAGATCGTGATGCCCGACGTGTTCTGCCGGGCGGCCCGTAATTTACATTCAGGCACTACCTGGCTATTCAACGGTGGCAGAGCTCTTTCGATCCTAGCTCGGACCGCATCGCCACCACACCAATCTGGGTCAGGATTTTGGGCCTTCCAGTCAGGTATTACCAGGACGACGCCTTGAACTGTATCGCCGGTGTCATTGGTGTTCCGGTAGGCGTCGATGCGCGAACTGCAACTGTCACGCAGGGGAAATTTGCACGGGTGAGTGTTGAAATCGATTTTTCTGGACCACTCATTATCTCTTAAATGTTGATGGTGTTAGTTACACTGTGGAGTATGAAAATCTACATGCTATTTGTGATCACTGTGGTTGTTATGGACATTTCCGTCCACAATGTCAAGCTCTGAAGCGGTCGTCAATTTCTGAGCAAAAAAATCGAAGCCGGAAACTGGATCGGCTGGTATTCTTACTGGACGTGAAGACTCGGTTGGTGGCCATAAAGAGTGGATTCAAGTTGAGGGTCGGAATTCTAATGCTCCTAAAGTTCCTACAATCTCAAATTCAAGAAAAGAGGGAGGGGGTAGTCAAAATGCAGGCACTGTTGTGAAATCTCCGGTCGCTGGCGTTAATGGAGATTGCCCAGGGTCTACGGTGACATCGGTTGAGACCGTTGGATCTTCCCCTAGTGTCATTTTCATCTCTAACAATTCGGCCCTGTCCTATCCTGCAGCTGATCCCCCTGACGCTACCACCTCTGTTGTACCATCTGTTGAGGGCGTTGAATTGCAGCCTGATGTTGACATGGAGAGTTTAGTGGAGATAAACATGATCAGCCGAGTTAAGGTGTGTCCAGTATTTTTTGGGCCGTGCATGAAGCCCAGCGAGGGAGAGCAGCCTTCTATTGTGGATGGGCCCGTTGACTCTTCGACATTAGTTCAAGCAGCTCCCAACAGGCCCAGCAAAGATCAGACTTTTATTCTTGACCCAGGAGATGTTTTGGAGTCAGGCCCATCTTCACCTCCAGAAGCCACCTTCGTACATGCTGCTTGCAACAGGCCCAGTTTTGTTGATCAATATTCTGTTGGGTTTGGGTCGCTGGACTTGTCAGACTTGCCTCACAATTCTTGAACAGGCCCAGCATTGAACAGAATTTAAATCTTGATCCAGGAGCTGTTTTGGAGTCGGGCCAGTATTCACCTCCAGAATCTACTTATCCCTTGTTGGCTAGCCCCAGTGTGCCAATTGGACACCAATTTTTACAGGATGTTGTTTCTCCATCTCCAGATGTTGTTGTTGGGCATGCTGCGGCCTCAGAATCTTTAGCGTCTAAATCGGGCAGTGGGCTCTCCAAATCGAAACGAGCAAAACTTAGAAGAAAAAGGAACGTTAAAAAGGCTGGCCCGGTTTCTCAAGGCCCGACTACAAGAGAAAAATCAAAGTCTGAGCCCGGTGGTTCTTTCCCAATTCATACAGATTTGTACGCAGATGCTGATTTGGAGACGTTATTTTGTGACACACCGCTCGTTTTGAACGGTGTTGCACGATCGTCATAGTTTCCGGTTTAGGACCGGTCCTCCCGTTTTCATCCAAATGAATTGCATTTTATGGAATTGCCATGGAGATATTAAGAATAGCTTTATTAGTACCTTGAAGTATATGTCTCGTAAGCACCGGGTGGATTTTTTTGCCGTTTTTGAAACTCAAGTTTTCGGTGCTAGAGCTAAATTGGTTTGTGATAAGCTCGGTTGGGGGAAATACCATATTGTTGACACAAGGGGGCGTTCCGGGGGCTTATTCCTCCTTTGGGACCCGTTGGTGGTCTCGATATAGATCATTGAAGAAGACCCTAGCTTCATCTGGACTTCAATTACAAAGGGGGATGATGTGTGCAACTTCTGCTTTTGTTATGCTCCGGCTTCCGATCACCGTAGAAGGGATTTTTGGAGTTCTTTGACTCGGCTTGCCTCTTCCTCCGTGGGGCCTACTTTGTTCGGAGGGGACTTTAATTGTATTCTACGTATTGAAGAACGCATTGGTGGGTCGGGCTCCCTTCATCGGGATTCTCATGTGGTCCAACAATTTGTTGATGGTGCCGGACTTGTTGATATGGGGTTCTCGGGCCCTAAATTTACCTGGTCTAGAGGTTGTAACTCTTGTACTTCCGTTGCCAAACGCCTTGATCGTGCTCTCATGAATGTTAGTGGGGTTATGGCGAGGTTGTAACTCTTGTACTTTCGTTGTCAAACGCCTTGATCGTGCTCTCATGAATGTTAGTGGGGTTATGGCTTGGCCGGAAGCTATGGTTAGACACCTCCCGGCTTTGTGCTCCGACCACACCCCTCTTCTTCTCTTGCTTAGACCGAGGAATTTTCTTAACCCGTCACGCTGTCCATTTCGGTTTGAGGCCATGTGGTGTTCTCACCCGGGTTTGGCTAATATTGTGAAGAAATGAGTGGGTTAGAAATACTCCTGCAAATGTGAATCTTG